>NC_050455.1:77834428-78134428 GCF_903995425.1 Onychomys torridus
TTATTTCTTCAGTCTATATCAACACAAGAAAAATGTTTAGTCATGTGGGTTGTAGGTACTTTTACTATGATGTGTTGAGAATGATACTTTGTCTTTGGTCTTCCTCTAAAACCAAAGCAGCTTACAACCACCTCAAGCAAAATTTGGAGACTTGTCCCAATAAATGGCATCCTATAATATCCTAGAGTCATATCCTTACATTAACACCAAAAGCATCAAAAATAAGAAACTGACACAGCCAAGAGGAGACTAGAGACACATAACGAACATGTAGAATGGGGTATCTTATTTAACAAAAGATACATTGGGTAAAAAAACTCAAAAAATATGAATAAAGCATAGGCCTTACTGAGTTCTATGCTAATATTTCTTGATTAATTACAACAAATATACCTCAACCAATGCAAGGTTAATAACAAACAAACTGAATGCTGTTACATGGATCTCTGGACTATCAATTTTTAATGTAAATCTAAAATCTAAAATTAAATTTTTTAGAATTTAAACTAAACATTTATATATACATTTAATTTGAGAAAATCACTTGAATGCATGGATTTATGTGATTAACAAGTTAATGTAGGGAAAACAATGTAATAAATCATTGATTCATATTTTCAATATGGTATGTATTTCTTCCTCAGTTTATAACAATTTCGAATGCTAATTAAACTTAAATAAGTTACAAAATGAATTTATTTACTAACATGTAAAGACCATCTTCTGAAATCTGAAAATTGAATGTTGAATGCTTCTTGGTATGTTTGAATTTAAGTCTGTAAGAAGCAGAAGCATTTATCTTCAAATATAGTTTCCACTATTACATGGTAAGCATGTTCCAGAATTGGCTCACCAGTTATACATGAAGGATTGTTGTGTAGCAGTTTCCTAAAGATTGAAACATTCTATCTTTCACAGAAATATCTTAAGAAAGAAAGTAAATAGCTTAAAACTAGCTTCAGAAATTCCCTGAAACTGTCTAGATTCACTAGCTCTCCCCTCCCAAGAGTAAACAATAAAGAGATGTGACAGTAACTCTCACATAAGCCAAGCTACAAAGAAGATTTTGATACTAGACCAAATTCTTTGAAAAATCAGAAACTAGTCAACCTGTCTTGAAATTATTTAGGCCAGAGTGAAGTCTCTTCTGAAGCCTGCAAAAGGCTTCAGATGTCTTCATCTTAGCCTGAGAAACCCATTTTAGAGTTCTGAACAACAAAATTAACAGAAGGAAGATCTATGTTGTCTTTTAGATTGGATAATTTGTGATATAGCCATGCTTTCAAATATATCTCATTCTATGTATACACTTAATAACTTAATCTTTATTATTATGATAATTTTATTTAGTCAATTCTGCTTTCTTCATGTGTCATGAATTTAAGTTGAGGAGAAATTTACAGCTTAAAATTATAATGTAACAGTGACATAATTTGGCCACATGTTAGCATCTGGTAAAATAGTTATTGGGGACTTTGAGATAAATGATGTGTAGGCTTTTAAACAAGCTTTTAGTTTTACTATTTTTAAAATTTTCAACTTATAGATTAAAAACTTTTGGTCTTTGTTGTTATAGGTTTTAATATTTCTGTAAGGTTAAATTTTACAATTTAAAACAGGCATAGATCCGCTTTTCATGGTTACATTCCTTTCTCTCCCACAATATCTCTCGTATGAATATTTATTATTAAAAATAGTTTCACATAGATGGGCTTCTGCAATGAGTTACTAGTCATAATAGATTACCTCTACAATTCCATTATTTCCGTGGCTAAGGCAGACAAATTGCTATTAATTTGGGAGTAGACTTCACTACAGAGTGAGAAGAAAAGAGGCAAGGAATTAATGAGAAAACAGAAGTTTTCTTATTATCCAAACTGCTACTTTTTAAATTCTCATTATTAGATTATTCTAAGAGTATTGTGCTTTCCTTGTTCTTAATCTTGTCAATAGCATGCACAGCACTTCCTAAACTCTGAATAAAGAGTGAATGAGAAGGAGGAAAAACACAGTTATGAAATCTGTTCTATTTCCACAACTATGAAAGCCCTCTAGGATTTACAGTCTTCCTACTCTTTTTTCCTGTAATTTTAGGGGGAGAAGTTATGTTCCAGATGTGTCTGTTCATGGTGAGCACCCCATGATTCAATGATGTAGCTGGAAGATTTCCTGTGTCCCAGCCAGTGGTCAGGACAAATCTCTCCTACACTCGTCCCCCAAGTAAACACACAGTAGCTTATATTAATTAAAACTGCTCAGCCATTAGCTCAGGCCTACCATTGACTAGCTCTTACACTTAAACTCAGCCCATTTCTCTTGGCTTGACCTGTGTGCCATTACATGCTGCTCCCTGAATAGCAGGCTGGCATCTCCTGACTCAGCCTTCCACTTCCCAGAATTCTCCTTGTCTATTTTTCCTGCTGATACTTCCTGGCTATTGGCCAATCAGCTTTTTGTTTATCAAGCAATCAGAGCAACACATTCAAAGCATACAGAAAATACCACAGCACAGTGATCTCTGCATTATTACCAATTTTGGTTTTCTGAATGGTCTCTCCTGCAAAGAGAAGTTTCTTTGATGAATGGCAAGAGCTAGATTCATTTATGGTTATAGGGATAAGTTCTAGAATACAGTTAGGAACTATGCTGATTTTGTAAAGGGAGTAGTAGGTTCTCCTCTAAGATCCATGACCTTGGATATTTGGCTAGGTTTTCGGTACCAAATACAATTCTCCTCCTATTGAGCCTGTTTCAAGTCCAATAAGACTCTTGGTTACCACCAGATATGAGTGTCAGTGTCACACTTTTAGTAGTATCTTGACATATTGGTCATTGTTGTAGTTCATAGGCATCAGAGATAAAGAGGACTTTTAATTATGTCCCTTCGTTGACAGATTACATAGAATTTTCTGGTACTATAGAAGCCAGCCCAAGCACCACAACTTCAATATACTTATATATTATTTTATGTGAGTCCTTAATCTTTATCAAACATTGTTGGTGGTATTTGGCCCCTCACCTTCATCTACTTTCTTCTCTCCTTCCCAAATTAAAGCCACCCTCTCTATTTCAAGGCATTTAAATGGTCAAAATATACCAACTTAGAAGAAATCTCATGCTCCTTAATTTGTGCCTTAGATAAGTATATTTTATGTACACAGCTCATATTTAATGAAATGGATTTGGTCTTCACTTTCTGGTGAAACTTAGAAAATATAAGTTCTATTTTGCAAGGTGGATTTAGGAATATTTTATAAGATTTGTTTGCAGAGACTGTTTCTGCAACTATGGTAAGTCCAACCAAGTATATGAAAGGCTCATGTAAGAGTTGGAAATCAGAGAAGTTTTCTTGATAAAGCTGTCACTATGCTGTATTATCTCCATCCTCAACAAAAATCCAGAAGGAGGGACTTTAATCAGATAACCTGTAGAGTTTGATACTTGCTTCCTATACAGTCTAATATAAATGAGCGAATGCTTAAATAATACATGAGAAATATACATACAAAGCATGCACAAGCTAACTTATGATAGTAAATATACAGAGAGGTTGAGATGTTCCACTGTTAGAGAAAGCAAGAACAGATAATGCCCAGGGAAGTACAAAGGAGAGCAGTGAAATGAGGAATAAACATGAGAGACAGTGAAAGAATGAATATAGAGAAGCAGCAGCAGATAGAAAAATCATGGAAAAAGTTCATATCCCCACCACAGAGAGATATGGAAGGGAGATTTGAACTGATTTTCAAGAACCATCACTCCCAACTGGTAGGCTCGGCAAAATGACATCAAAAAAGAATTTCTGAGCTCCCATCCACCCTGGAACTGCCATCTGGACCAGAGGTGAGTGCCTGGGGTTATAGTCAGAGAGGCAAACACCGCTGGGTCCCACCCCTGGGCACCATCCTCGGAAGACCTGCCCAAATTAGCCCCAGTTTCTGGCCAATCTGCGGGCCCTGTGGGAAGGCTACCCTTTTCCAAGACTGCAGGCAGACCCTGCAGTCTCCACACCCTGCCCCCATACTCATTTGCCCAAGACCCCAGCCACTTCCTGAGACTCAGAGACCAGCCCCCATCTCCCATCGGCCCCAGAACTCCCACTTGGACCAGAGGTGAGTGCTGGGGTTATAGTCCGAGAGGCAACTAACATCAATCAAAAGAAATGATGAAGGACATTACATACTCTTCCCAAGAAAGATCCACCAAGATGAAGTCTCAATTCTGAACATTTATGCCCCAAACACAAGGGCAACCACATATGTAAAAGAAACATTACTAAAGCTTAAATCACATATAAAACCCCACACATTAATAGTGGGAGAATTCAACACCCCACTTTCACCTCTGGACAGATCTGCCAAATTGAAACTTAACAGAGCCATAATGGTCTTAACTAATGTTATGCTCAAATGGACTTAATTGATATCTACAGAACATTCCACCCCCCCCCAAAAAAAAAAGAATATACCTTCTCCGCAACCCATGGAACCTTCTCTAAAATCAACCACATACTTGGCCACAAAGCAAATCTCCACAGATAAAAACGAATTGGAATAACCTCCTGTGTTCTGTCAGACCATCATGGTTTAAAGTTAGATGTCAACAACAACAAAAACTACAGAAATCCTATAATCTCATGGAAACTGAATAATGCTCAACTGAATCACCAATGGGTTAAGGAAGACATAAAGAAAGAAATTAAAGACTTCCTAGAGATCAATGAAAATGAATACACCACATACCCAAACTTATGGGACACTATGAAAACAGTGCTAAGAGGGAAATTCATAGCACTAAATGCCCACATAAAGAAGCTGGAGAAATCTCATGCTAGTGACTTGACAGCACACGTGAAAGCCCTTGAACAAGAAGAAGCAAAGTCTCCCAGGAGGAACAGATGCCAGGAAATTATCAAATTGAGAGCTGAAATCAATAAAATAGAAAAAAAGAGAACAATACAGATGATTAATGAAACAAAGCGTTGGTTCTTTGAGAAGATCAACATGATAGACAAGCCCTTATCCAAACTAACCAACCAAAAGACAGAGAGAGAGCATCCAAATTAACAAAATCAGAAATGAAAAGGGGGACATAACAACAGACAATGAGGAAATCCAGGTCATACTTCAAAAACCTCTACTCCACAAAACTGGAAAATCTAAAAGAAAATGGATAATTTTCTGGATAGGTACCACATACCTAAGTTAAATCAAGACCAGATAAACCATTTAAATAGTCCAATAACCCCTAAGGAAATAGAATCAGTCATTAAAAGTCTCCCAACCAAAAAAATCCCTGGACCAGATGGTTTCACAGCAGAATTCTACCAGGTCTTCAAAGAAGACTTAATACCAATACTCTTTAAATTGCTCCACACAATAGAAGCAGAAGGAATATTACCAAACTCCTTCTATGAGGCTACAATTACCCTGATTCATAAACCAAACAAAGATGCAATAAAGAAAGAGAACTACAGACCAATCTCCCTCATGAACACTGATGTGCAAATACTCAATAAATTATTGGCAAACAGACTCCAAGAACACATCAAAACAATTATCCACCATCATCAAGTAGGCTTCATCCTAGGGTTGCAAGGGTGGTTCAACATACAAAACTCCGTCAATGTAATACACCATATAAACAAACTCAAAGAACAAAACCACATGATCATCTCACTAGATGCAGAAAAGGTATTTGACAAAATCCAACACCCCTTCATGATAAAGGTCTTGGAGCCATCAGGAATACAGGCAACATACCGAAACATAATAAAGGCAATCTCCAGCAAGCCAAGTGCCAACATCCAATTAAATGGAGAGAAACTCAAAGCAATACCACTAAAATCAGGAACAAGGCAAGAGTGTCCCCTCTCCCCATACTTATTCAATATAGTACTTGAAGTTCTAGCCAGAACTATAAGACAACAGAAGGAGATTAAGGGGATACAAATTGGAAAGGAAGAAGTCAAGCTTTCCCTATGTGCAGATGACATGATCGTATACATGAGTGACCCCCAAAAAGCAACCAAGGAAGTGATACAGCTTATAAACACCTTCAGCAACATAGCAGGATACAAGATCAACTCAAAAAAATCAGTAGCCCTCCTATATACAATAGATAAACAGGCTGAGAAGTAAGTCAGAGATATATCATCCTTTACAATAGCCACAAATGATATAAAATACCTTGGGGTTACTCTAACTAAGCATGTGAAGGACCTATATGACAAGAACTTTAAGTCCCCCAAAAAAGAAATTGAAGAAGATGTCAGAAAATGCAAAGATCTCCCATGCTCATGGATAGGCAGGATTAACATAGGAAAAATGGTGATCTTACCAAAAGCAATCTACAGATTCAAGGCAATCCCCATCAAATTACCAACACTATTCTTCACAGATCTGGAAAGAATAATACTCAACTTCATATGGAACAATGAAAAACCCAGGATAGCCAAAAGAATCCTGCACAATAAAACAACCTCTGGAGGCATCACAATCCCTGACCTCAAGCTCTACTATAGAGCTACCATAATAAAAATAGCTTGGTACTGACCTAAAAACCAACATGTGGACCAATGGAATTGAATTGAAGACCCTCACATTAATCCACACAACTATGAACATATAATTTTTGACAAAGAAGCCAAAAATGTACAATGGAAAAGAAAGAGCATCTTCAACAAATGGTGCTGGCATAACTGGATGTCAATGTGTAGAAGGCTGCAAATAGATCCATGTCTGTCACCATGCACAAAACTTAAGTCCAAGTGGATCAAAGATATCAACATAAATCCAGTTACTCTGAACCTGATAGAACAGAAAATAGGAAGTAGTCTTGAATGCATTGGCACTGGAGTTCACTTTCTAAATGTAACACCAGTAGCACAGACACTGAGAGAAACAATCAGTCAATAGGACCTGTTGATACTGAGAAGCTTTGTAGAGAAAATGGTCAACAAGACAAAGTGACCCCAGACAGAGTGGGAAAAGGTCTTCACCAACCCCATAGCTGACAGAGGGCTGATATCCATTCCAGAGTATATAAAGAACTCAAGAAATTAGACATCAAAATGCCCAACAGTCCAATTAAGAAATGGGCTATAGAACTGAACAGAGAATTCTCCACAGAGGAAGCTCAAATGGCTGAAAGACATTTAAGGAATTGCTCAACATCACTAATTATCTGGGAAATGCAAATCAAAACAACTCTGAGATACCACCTTACACCTGTCAAAATGGCTAAGATCAAAAGCACAGAAGACAGCTTATATTGGAGAGGATGTGGAGCAAGGGGAACTCTTCTCCACTGCTGGTGGGAATGCAAGCTTGTATAGCCACTTTGGAAATCAATATGGCGCTTCCTTAGAAAATTGGGAATCCATCTCCCCCAAGACCCAGCTATAGCACTCTTGGGCATATACCCAAGGAATGCTCAATCATACCACAAGAGCATTTGCTCAGCTATGTTCATATCAGCATTGTTTGTAATAGCCAGAACCTGGAAACAACCTAGATGCCCTGCAACTGAAGAATGGATAAAGAAAATATGGTACATATACACAATGGAGTACTACTGAGCAGAGAAAAACAATGACATCATGAGGTTTGCAGGCAAATGGATGGATCTAGAAAAAAATCATCCTGAGTGAGGTAACCCAGACTTAGAAGGACAAATATGGTATGTACTCACTCATAGGAGGATACTAGATGTAAAATAAAGATGACTAGACTACTACACAACTCCAGGGAGGCTACCTAGAAAATGGGACCCTAGGAAAGACCCAGAGATCACCCAATGACAGAGAAATGGATAAGATCTACATGAACAACCTTTACGACTGTGGGAGTAGTGAAGGGCAAGGTTTGAAGGAAAGAAAGCTTAGGGGAGCAGGAGATCCCAGGGGGTTCAAGAACAAGGAATATCAGACCATGATAAATGATGACCACTTGAGAACATGAATAGGCAGAGTGCTGGAGAGGTCCCCTGAAATCCACAATGATACATCCTCTGTAGACTGCTGGCAATGGTTGAGAGAAAGTCTCATCTGACCTAGTCTGGTGATCTGATGGCCAAACATCATACCAGTCAAGCTGGAACTCTCATCCAATAACTGAAGAAAGTGGATGCTGCAAAGATCCTCATCCAGGCCCCAGGTGGAGCTCTAGGTGTCCAATTGTTGAGAAAGAGGAGGGACTGTAAGAACGTGAATTGTTGAGACCAAGATTGGAAAAAGCACAGGGACAAATAGCCAAAGGAATGGAAGCACATCAATTATGAACCAAAGGCTGTGGAGCCCCCCGCTGGATCAGGCCCTCTGGATAAGTGAGACAATTGAATAGCTTGAACTGTTTGGGAGGCATCCAGGCTGTGGGACTGGGGACCTGTTCTTAGTGCATGAGCTGTCTGTTTGAAACCTTGGGCTTACACAGGGACACTTTGCTCAGCCTGGAATGAGGGGACTGGACCTGCCTGTACTGAATCCACCAGATTTAAATGAATCCCCAGGGGAGTCTTTGCCCTGGAGGAGATGGGAATGGAGGAGAGGGCATGGAGGGAAGGTGGGGGTGGTGGCAGGTGTGGGGAGGACAGGGAAACCCATGGCTGATGTGTAAAATTAAAACACAAATATAATTTTTTTAAAAAAGAACTTCCAAGCCGAGATATGAACATACAAAATTGTTTTACCTTTCTCTACACAACCTGACATAGTAAATGTGAGGAGCCACTGTCATCTAGGTTGGTAGAAGCAACAGTATAAGTAGACAGATTTGAGAGTCAGCCCTTGATGGACACATGGCAGGGCAGAGTTAGAGTGTGGACATCTGTGAATGGAGTTTGAAGGCAGATAAACCTAGAATCATAAATATTTACTTCAAACTAATTTAATTGCTATAAATACCATTTACATGTGTATGGTATTATACATATATTTAGGATGACAGTATGCATAAAAATACATTATGCATAAAAAATAGTACTATCCACATTTTCTAGACTACTGTAGAGCTCTTTGAGAAAACTATCCATGCATAAAATGGGATACATTTCAATGTCCGTATCATTATTTATTAATCATTCAATCTGTATATATCTATCATCTATAGTCTATGTGTCTTTTTGCATTTTCCTATATTTCTCTCAGACATAAATTACCTATTACTTATCTGTAATCTATGTACCTGTTTACAATCTCTAAATCTTATAATTCTGTATATCTGAGTATTTGTCTATCAATTATCTCTCTGTGTCTTGTCGGTCTTTTTGCCTCCCCATCTATGACTAGTCACTTGGTCTTCATAGATATCTCATGTTACTAGAAAATCATAGGTCCTTTTGTAACTTTCTTTTTTTTTCCAAAATAGAATATTGCTTTATTGTATCTCAGTATGGCTATCAATGTTACCTCAGGAGTATGAACAGGAAAACAAGACCTCAAGTACTCTATCTTGTGATGGAAGAGTCCCCAAATGCTAGTTCCCCCCCCCTTTTTTTATTATATTTGCGTTAATTTTACATATCAGCCATGGGTTCCCCTGACCTCCCCACTCCTGCCCCCACCCTCCCTTTCCCCTATCCCCTCCCCTCCATTCCCATCTCCTCCAGGGCCAATACTCCCCTGGGGATTCATTTAAACTTGGTGGATTCAGTACAGGCAGGTACAGTCCCCTCCTTCCAGGCTGAGTAAAGTGTCCCTGTGTAAGCCCCAGGCTCCAAACAGCCAGCTCATGCACTAAGGACAGGTCCCAGTCCCACAGCCTGCATGCCTCCCAAACAGTCCAAGCTACTCAACTGTCTCACTTATCCAGAGGGCCTGATCCAGCTGGGGGCTCCACAGCCTTTGGTTCACAATTCATGTGCTTCTGTTCATCTGGCCTTTTGTCCCCCTGCTTTTTCCAATCCTGGGCTCAACAATTCACGCTCCCACATTCCCTCCTCCTTCTCGACAACTGGACACAAGGAGCTCTCCCTGGGGCCTGGTTGAGGATCTCTGCATCTACTTCCATCAGTCACTGGATGAGAGTTCCAGCCCAACCCTCAGGGTGTTTGGCCATCTTATCACCAGACTAGGTCAGATTAGGTCAGATCCTCTCTTCCATCTCTTGCATTCTGTTGGTTATACTTGCATCTGAAGTTCCTTTTTGTTTACTCAGATTTTCTATTTCCAGCATTCCTTCTGCTAGTGTCTTCTTCATTTTTTCTATTTCCTTCTTCAGGTCTTGGACTGTTTCCCTTGTGTTTTTTTTTTTTTTTTTTTCCTGATTTTCTTTCAGGGACTTACTGTTTTCTTCTGCTTTAATTGTCCTTTCCTGTAGTTTTTTGTAGCATTCTTCCCATTTTTTTGTTTGTCTGTTCCTCCACTTTATTTTTTATTTCTTCTATATAAGGCTCTAGCCTCTTCATGCTGTCACTTATAAGGTTGTTTTCTTCTGCTTCTTCCATTCTTTGATGTTCAGGTCTAGCTGTTGGAGAAGGGCTAGGTTCTGGTGATGCTGTATTGCCCTTTATTTTGTTGTATGTACTTCTGCCTTGGTGTCTGCCCGTCTCCTCTTGGGTTCGTTCTTGATCTTATCAGTGTAGTTGGGCCAGACAGAGCTGACAGATTTAGGGAGCCTCTCTCTGGTCCAGATGGAAACTCTGGGTCTGATGGGAGCTCTGGTCCAGATGAGAGTGCTGGCCGGATAAGAGCTGGGGGGCTGGACTCTGAGTCTCAGGAAGTCCCTCGGATCTCCTTATCTTGTCCAGATGGGAGCTCCTCTTGTCCAGATGGGAGTTCCGGGACAATATGGAGGCTCTGGTCCAGATAGGATTTCCAGGGCAGATGGGAGCTGGGGGCTTGTCTCTGAGTCTCAGGAAGTGGCTGGGGTCTCGGGCCTGTAACTTTCTTATTCAGGACAAGTCCTTGTTTTCCTCATATAAATAAAATAGATTAAAGAACTGTATTTTGGAATCTCTGCTCAACTTTCAGCTATTAATTTTAGTGGTAAAGGATCAAGTTTAGTTCTTTCTCTATCATTTTGAGCTTATTAAAAAAGAAAACTTGAGTGAAATTTATTACTATTTGTATTACTTTTTGGGGTTTTGAAAATAATCAAAATAACTTGTAAAATATCTGACTAATATGCCATATAAACACTGAATAAACCCTATGCTTCAAAGTTAATGTTTAAAATAAAGGTAACAGTGATTTATAGTTATCAGGAAATAACAATTGTCATAGATGTCTATGTGTCATAGTACAAACTTGTAATTCCAGAATGTGAGAGGTTGCGAAAGACGTTTAAGGCCTGTCTCGGCTACATAGAGAGTTTGAGGGCCACTTGGACTACATGTGTGTATGGGGGGGCACACATAGAGAGAAACAGGGAAGAGAGAAGCAGAGAGAGAGAGACATCAAGATAAACTGCTATTTTTGCCTCAGATTATAAGCTTTCTTGCATTATAATTGTGTGTGTGTGTGTGTGTGTGTGTGTGTAGTTCACTTTATTTTCAGATTGTGTTACTTTCTATAATTGCATTATTGTAGAGAAACATTTGAAATTCTAGTCATATATCCTTGGCTTGAGGATGTACTAGAGAAGAAAAACCCATAAAATTGAGGACTTAAGAGTCTTGCCAAACTGCTTTGAAAAACTTAAGTGAGAGTTGGAAATTACGTTGTCAGAGAATTATAGAATGCAAGGACATTTGGCATGATATACAGAGATTAGGTCTGCCAGTAAGTAATGAAATAGTCCAGGAGAGATCGGGGAAACAACTCAAAGGGCATTTTGATAAGGGCTGACCACAGAAATGTCAGGCTATGTTAAAGTGAACCACAGCTGCCTTGCTGGAAGGCTTTTCAAGCATCACTGTCATCATAAATAAGGAACATGGAAGTGGCAGAGCCACATTTTGATTTTCTAAAATGGATGGAGCCATGTTCCACATCAGAGAGTTTAATTGTTAAGGTGAGATGCCAGGGAGAGGAACAGAAGTAAAATTGACAGAGAAATGTGCTCCTCGTCTAGTGACAAGAAGTTCAAAAATAACATGATGAGTTCTTTATCTTCAGAAATGATCTGCAGCTTTTTTCTAGGCAAGAGTATGTCTGATTTTTCATTATCATTTATATGGTGGTCTTGTTGGGAAGTTTCTTTTATGATAAGATCAGCGAGTAGGTCAGCATTATACCTCAGTTTCAGCTACTTTGGGGCCATTCTTCAGTATAGAATGGGATCACTGTGAGTTTATGTTGCAAACTTTCCATTAATTCTAATGTCTGGAAAATATTTTAACATTCCACAGTTCATTTTCATGTATATATATCTCAGATGCTAAATAGCATATGTCGTGTAGTAAATTCAAGAATTATGTATCATATGCAATCATAGAAAACTCTCTCTTCTACTCTGTTGAAGAACCAGTGTTTGAAAGTGGTAAAATAATTTTTTCTGCTCCCACAGCAGTGTCAGGGACCTAGTAAGAACTCACACATAAAATATAAGTGAAATAATGAATTTATCAGTTATATAAATTATCTAAAAAATTACTCTAAATTTTATTTCCTACACATCCTTGTTACTTCTCACTCACACAGAAGAATAAGTCATGGGCAGTGTTAACAACTAAAAGTTGAAATTGTAATACAAAGTCTTAGCATTTTATTTTTGGTTCTATGAGATAGTCTCACTTTGTGGTCCAGTCTGGCCCAAACTACAATGACCTTCCTACCAAAGTGTCCTGAGTGCTGTGATTACAGGTATGAACTACCACACTGGATTTGAATTAAATAATTTTAAAATCGAGAAACCCTTACACAAATTAAAAAAAAGTTTATTCTGGTCACAATGAGATGGAGGAGGAACACTTTGTAGTGTACATACTGCTGCGTGGGAAAGGCCAAAGAAGAACAGGGAGCATGTTGTGTCAATCCTGCAGCTACTCAGAACTTGTATCACTACTCTTTTGGGTTCACTGTGATTTTAGTCAGAAAGCAGTGCAACCTATTCTACTTATTTATTTTATAGACTTTCAGTTACATATCTAGACTTTTTGTTAATAAGTATGATATATGATATGTCTCTTTTCTTTTGGGATTGTATTGAGAACAAGAAACATGAAATGTTCATATTTTGGGTTGTGTAACATTTTTAGAACGCAATTATTGGTGTTGTGGACTTGATTCACTCAGTAAGTTGCTGCCACACAGCACAGTGACCTGAGTCCTCAGAATCTATATAATGGAAAAAGGACTCAGGCATCTTTTTGTACTCCTGTAGCCCTAGTGTTAGGTATTGAGTAGGCAGAAGCATGTGGATCTCCAAATCTTGCTTGTCATTAAATGTAGCCAATTTGTAAAGTCTGTGTGAGAGACCCTGACATAAACAAATAGCAAACAGCCCAACTATTTGCTGAGTTACAGAGGAAGACACATGCCACCAAACTGTGGATCCAAATATGTATACTACTGTGCGTGCATGCGCATGTGCGCGCGCACGCGCGCGCGCGCGCGCACACACACACACACACACACACACACACACACACACACACACACACACAAGTTCTTTTATTCAAGATATTTTATTTAAGAGACTTAAAATTTCGGAAATAATTGACTTTCACAAAATGAAAGGTATTTTGTTTTGTTAATTACTAATTTTGAATATACTGACGTTATCTTTCTTTTTTGCTATAAAATTATAGAATTATACTGGTACTTGGAAAAGTATATTATGGGATAGAAATGTATGACTTTGAAAGCAAATAACTTATTATTGTGTTTTATTATGTTAACTCTAGAGATATTTTTGAGGAACTAACTAAATGGCAATGGCTTTAAGGTTTAATTTTTTACATTTAATCCTGTAGTAGATCTAGAATACACTTTGATTTACTAAGTTAAAAGAGACAAACATAGCTATGTTTTTCCAGAAGGAAAGAATAAATAATTTTACATTAATGATTGACAACTGATCTATTTTTTGCTATTGATTCTAAGCTTTGTTATCCTCACACTATGCCATGTATATCCTAAGGAAAAGCATGGAATGCTGCAATATCTTCATGAGGAACATCACATGTACTGGACAGTCACAAGGTTGTCCTTAGAAAAGCTATGCTGTGGGCTGGAGAGATGGCTCAGCCGTTAAAGGCTAGGCTCACAACCAAAAATATAAGAAAAGCTATGCTGTGAATGATTTCAAGTAGAATGCTGATTGTGCTTTTATTAAAATAGTCAGCTAGTGTGAACTCAGAAAATGTAGTGATCCCTAGGAAGATCCCAAGAAATGGATTAAGAGAGTGTAAAGAATTTGAAGAATTATGAGACTTCTTTTCAATAGATGTTTTCTTGGATGCTATACCTAGAAGCCCTCTGGCTACCAGGCCTGCAAATCAATAGGCAATCTTTACTCTCCTTCCTGTTCTCCATTTCCAATTCTCCAGGCTTAGCCCTATAGTAGACCATCTATAGAAACCTGTCTTCCCTTTCTTCTTCTATTCCATGGGAGGTTCTTATGGCAGACTCAGCTTTTTTCAGCTTTTCTCCACCCTGTGGACCCTCTCTGCCCCTAACACCTCCTTTCACTTCTCCATTTCTTTGTCTCATGGCCTAATACATAGAAAAGCATTCTACCTGGGATCCCTAGTAGCCATACCTGGTAGGCATTCTTTACCAAGAAACCCACTACCAACACACTTTCCTAAGATCCAGAGAAGGCAACAGAAACCTAAGAATGGAAAGCTTCCCCAAGAAAGACAAGACCAAATATCAAAACACTTAGAATTGAAATCATCCAAAATTCAGATGCCCAGTCGTCAGCATAAAAGCACAGTAATTAACAACCAGATTATATGTCTCTACCAGAGCCAAGCAAAACTACCATATTAGGCCCTGAGAAATGTAATATAGCTAAAGTACAAAATAAGGACTTCAAAATAACGATTATGAATATGTTCAAGGAACTTAGAGAGGATTTATATAAATTCAAAAATGAAATCTATGAAAATTCAAACAGTTGAATAAAATGAAGAAAACAGTTCAAGACATGAAAGTAGAAATGTAATCACTAAAGAAAACACAAACTGAGGTACAACTGGAAATGAAAAATCAAAAGAGAGAGAGAGAGAGAGAGAGAGAGAGAGAGAGAAGAGAAAATTTCAAGCATTGAACACAAGATAGAAATGGATGCTTCAGTTAAAGAAAATGTTAAAATATGAAAAAAAACCTAGGCACAAAACATCCAGGAACTCAGAAACACTGCAAAAATACCAAATCTGTGAATAACAGAATTTAGAGGAAGGAGAGGAAACCAAAGGCAAAGGCACATAGAATATCTTCAACAAAATAAAAGAAGGAAATTTCCCTAAACTAAAGAAAGGGATGCCTATCAAGGTACAAGAAGCATACAGAACACCAAAAAGACAGGACCAGAAAATAAATTCCCCATGAGACATAATAGTCAGAACACTAAATGTGCAAAACAAAACAAAAAAAGGAATATTAAAAGCAGCAAGGAAAAAAGACCAAGTGAAGTATAAAGGGAGACCCATTAGAATAACACTTGACTTCTCAATGGAGACTCGAAAAGCCAAAAGGGCCTGTGCAGATGCTCTACAAACTCTAAGAAGCCACAGATGTGAGGCTGGACTACTATACCCAGCAACCTTTCAAACAAAATTGATGGAGAAATAAAACCATTCCACACTAAAACCAAATTTAAGGAGTCTCTAACTACAAATCTAGTTCAACAGGAGGTGCTGGGAGGAAAATTCAATATAAAGAGGTTAACCACACCCAAGAAAACACAAGAAATACATAATCTCAGATAAGCAAATCAAAAAGGTGAGGGGAACCACAGCATAACATATCAGGAATCAATAAAAACTGCTCATTGGTAACTCTCAACATCAATGGTCTCAATTCCCTAATAAGATGACACAGACATTTGATTTAAAAACAATATGCATCCTGCTGCATCCAAGAAAGACACATTAACAGCAAGCATGGATATCACCTAAAGGCAAAAGGATAGGATAAGCTATTCCAAGCAAATGGACCCAAGAAGCAAGCTGGTGTAACCATTTTAGCATCTGACAAAATAGACTTCAATTCAAAACTAATCAGAAGAGCTAGGGAAGGACAATCAAAACAAAAACACCAAAGTTCATAAAAGAAACACTACTATAGCTAAAATGATATATCATCCCTTATGATAGTGAATGACTTCAATACCCTATGCACTCCAATAGACAGGTCCTCCAGACATATAATCATAGATTTCGGGTATAGGTCAAGCGGATCATGTGGCAAGAGAGATATCCTTAGGAAAGAGAACTAGAGTAAGCAGTTACTTATGAAGGAGGGACTGGAATGGGAACATTAAATGGACAGGGGCAAGGAAGATGTACAATCCAGCTATAAACTCTATGATCTACAATGATGATCTGCTTGCAAGATGCACTGGAAATAGTGGCAATAAACTGGTGGCAGCTAACCCACCAATGTCTCACTGGATTTACAGATCACATCATGAGATGTAACGTATCCCTGACACTGCTCAGGTGGCCAAGAACCTGAGACTAGACAATCCAAGGACCTAGTGGAAAACCAAACACTATGTTTCTTCTAAAGGAATGTAGCGACAAAACGTCTCCTAATAACATTCTGCTATATTCATAGATTTGTGTCTGACTTAGCCACCATCAGAGAAGCTTCCTTCTGCAGTAGATGAGAACAAATACAGAGACCTACAATTAAACAATGTGCAGAGAGTGAGAGACCTTGGAACATTTAATCCTAATTAGGATTTTTCCATCAAATCCTCCCCTTCAGGGTTCATGGAACCCTGTAGAAGAGGAGGTGGAAAGACTGTAGGAGACAGAGGGGATGGAAGAAAGCAAAGAAATAAAGCCTTCTAAACACACCAGGCATGACACACATGCAAACTCACAAAGACTGTGGCAGCATGCATACAGCCTACTTTGGTCTAGGCCAGATGAGGTCCCAGCACTGAGACTGAAAATGGACATAATCTCCCATTCCTAACCCAGAAGCTATTTCTACTTGACAACCATTAGGAAAGGAAAAATTAGTTTTCTCCAATGGAGTCTCACTGCGTATACAAAAAAAAAAAAAAAAAAAAAAAAAAAACAAAAGAAAAAAAAAAAAAAAAAAAAAAAACCTCTTAAGGGAGGGTCACACACAGTAAATGATAGTAATGAGAAATATAATGAACTTAATGGCAGTTTTGGAGATTCTTCGAATATATATTATGGTTTCTAGTTCTGTGTTTTTATTGGATTCTGTGTATGGTAACCTGTGTGTCTCTGCGTCTATATCTGTTTTTTGTGTTTTTCTCTGGCTCCTTTTCTTCTGCTGTGGGATAATGCTCTTGTACACTATAAAGATTTTTCATTTGAATTGGTTTAATAAAATGCTAGTTGGCCAGTAATGAGACAGGAAATATAGGTGGGCAAGAGGAGTCAGGGAGTCATTAGCCAGACGCAGAGGAAGCAAGATGAGAATGCCACATCGAGAAAAGGTACCAAGCCATGTGGCTAAACATAGATAAGAATTAGGGTTAATTTAAGAGTATGGGTTAGTTAGTAATAAGACTGAGCTACTGGCTGAGCATTTAAAAGTAATATTAAGCCTCTGAGTCAGTTTTTTTTTTTTTTTTTTGGAAGCTGCTGCTGGGTATTTTGAAACAGGCAGGCCAAGAGAAACTTCCACACACAGTTTGTTTGTTTTGTCTTATTACTGTTTGTTTTTGCTTTGTGCTATTTTATTATTATTTTTATATACCTGCTTCTAAGAAGCAAAAGAAGGAAAATGATGTGTATTTGGGTGGGATGTGAGGTGGGGAAGTTCTGGGAGAATGTGGGAGAAATTGAAGGAGGGGAAACCATAATCAGAATATATTATATGCAAAAAAGCTATTCTCAATTAGAGAAAAATTAAATAAACAGTAGAAGACAGAAAAAAAATGTTACCTTGGATGCAATACCAAAATGACTGAATCACTCAGTTGCTAAAGAATTAATGTATTAGATAACCTGGTCATGAGAGATTCATAAACAACTGAATATATTATATGATTTTTCTGTTTGTTCATGGACAAGACAACTCCCTATATATAGCTTGCAGACAATATACCTGGAACATTTTAGTCAGCCTATAAATTTGACAACTCATGAGATGTTACTTAATCTTATAATTTCTTATCTTCGTGAATATCCAAATAAATATATGTAGCATCAAATTCAATGAGATGATGTC
Source organism: Onychomys torridus (assembly GCF_903995425.1). Lineage (NCBI taxonomy): Eukaryota > Metazoa > Chordata > Mammalia > Rodentia > Cricetidae > Onychomys > Onychomys torridus. The sequence continues at coordinate 77,852,694 of NC_050455.1, forward strand.
ATTCCCTTTCAATAAAAAAATATTTAATTTGTTCAGATGAAGAAAGAGAAAGAATTTTAGATATTGTACAATTTGGTATTTTCCTAGATCTTAGAAGCAGACCATTTATATCTAGACAAAGATGTGTCATTTGTCCTGGGGAGTTGACGAACAGCAACCAATAGAATGTCACATTCGTTGCAGAAAATTTTAAGGAATAAAATTTAAAATTTTAAGGAAAAATATTTTAAGGAATGTGGAAGTTTTCAATTCACTCTCCCATTTTCTTACCAGAACTATGAAATCTAGGATTTGTGCTGACAAGAGATAATTGTTTTAAGTTTTACCCTGTATTGAACAGCCTAATCAGAGTCTTGAAGAGACAAGGTGAAAGATAGATAGGGAGGTAGATAAACAGGCAATAGATAGATGATGATGATAGATATGTAGATAGAGGATAGAGACATAGATAGATAGATAGATGATAGATATAGATGATTGATGATAGATGATAGCTAGGTAGATGATAGATCGATGATAGTGTTGTAGAATATTATTTCAAGATGTGTTTCTTTTGTTTATGCTCTGGATCATTTGTTTAATGATGCAGAGATGTGTTTGATTAAATAAAATTCACCTGCAGTCAGGAAGCTGTGTTTGCAACTAGCTGACAGGAAGTAGTATGGAGGAGCCAAGTGAAAAAGGTTTTAATAAGGAGGGGTGAGAAGAAGCACCAAGGGAGGTTAGGGGGTAGGGGATTGTGGGTTGGGAGTGCTTTTTGTAGGACACAAGCAAGGAGAGGAGGTGAGTTACTTGCTATTCAGCCTCTCTGGATAGCAGAATTCCACCTTAACCTTTGAATCTTGAGATCTTTAGAGGGAGAGAAGTTTAGTTAAGTTTCCTTTGTAGCTTTGCAAGAGTTGGAGCCAGAGGGAACAGATATCCCTCAGGCAATGGCCCTTGCCATCTAAAAAATGCTGGTAGCAGCAGAGTTGCAGTTGCTGATTCAGACAGTTGTGGTTTAAAGGCAGCAACCACTAGTTTGGTTTGGATATCTCTGTAGGTTTCCCTATCATGATCTTGATGCAAACTAGTGGGAACTCATGAAATTTAGACAAACAGTTATGGAGCCTCCATGGGACTGGACTAGGTCCTCTGCATAAGTGAGACAGTTGTGTAGCTTGATCTGCTTCAGAGGCCCCTGGCAGTAGGATCTGGATCCATCCCTGGTGCATGAGCTAGATTTTTGGAGCCTACTACCTATGGTGGGACACCTTGCACAGCCTTGATGCAATGGGAGGGACTTGGACCTGCCTCTGCTGAATGTACCAGGTTCTGTGGACACCCCATGGGAGAGGAGGATCTGTGATTGGTATATAAAATGAATAAAAAAATTTCCTCAATTATAAAAAGCAATAATTTTAAAAAGAACAACATGATAGATGATAGAAAAATGATAGATAGATAATAGACAATAGATAGATTATAGATAGATGATGATAGATACATCTATCCATGCATACATGTATACATACATACATACTTATATAGATAAATAGGCAGATAGATACATCCTAACTGATAGCTCTGGAAGTATTGGTGAAATTATTAAGGCCACTCCACATAGTTAAAAGGAAGGTTTATATTGTGGGGTAACTTACAAATGAAGGGATAGGTTGTAGGGTCTGGCAAAGGTATGGCGCAGTCCAGCAGTGTTCTCTGGAGAACTCTGTTTGGTCTACCTCCAGCGTCCAGGGTCCCAGAACCAAGAGAGAGCTCTCCTCTCAATCCTGGGTTTTCAGCTTCCTCCCTCAGCCCAGCCTTGTGGGCGTAACCATTACTGAGGCAGCAATGGGGGTTGGAAATTCCAGGCCAAGGCTGGGATGGCTACCCACTACATCTCCCCCTTTTGTCTAAATAAGAAGGTTCTAACCTAATACAAGATTATATACAAAGAAATGGTTATCAAATATTGTCCAGGAGTAATGAGGGATAATGACCTAGATAAGTTGGAATAACAATAAATGCAAATGATATCAAGCAAAAAACACATACTAAAATCCAGGGAAGTCTAGAGTGTGAGTAGGTGGCATGTTACAAAGATCATTCCAAAAGGTGTCCTATCCTAAAGAACCTGAGTCTAACACTTAATATATCCTATCTAAGATATTATATATGTATATATACTAAGTTGTAACTATAACTGCTAGTCTTCAACCTCATCAAAGACCTGAGAAGGAATATAATGATACCTGAGAAATGCAAGAGTAGACAGAGACAGCTCACAGCTTGGACAGTCACCTAATGTTTCTCAGCATCATTGGTGCATTTAAATTGGCTACAGGCCTAGAGTATCTGACAGACCATTTTCAGAAGCAGGAATTCTGAAAGACCATCTTACCCTGTCTTGGCAAAGCACAGTGGTTGCTTTCCTTGTGTCCCGCTTGTCCAGAAAGGACAGCATTTGTACTGTCAGCAGTTGAGGCAAGGGCAGTTCTTTGCCCAGTAGGCCATTTTGTGCCAAGAAGACAAACTTTCAAATGGAAATGACTTAGAAGCCCAACATTCTCTTGGGATCAAATTGGTGCTGCCAGGAGCAATTGTGTCTCACGTCAACAGAAATCTAAGTTATTTAAATGCCATATTCTCTAGGTCCATGAAGTGTTTGAAGATTACCTGTCCATCAGACCTATGTATTTATAAATCTGGATAACCTAACTAACATAATTATAGAGATGACAAGCATAGGTGAAAATAAATCTATAAGTCTTATCTACCTAAACAACCTAAGGACTAAGGCTTCATATAAATAAGGCAAACAGTCTGTAAGAAAGTATACAGTAAAAGGACAATGACTTAAATTGTGACATTACACAAAATATCTTTAACACAGGTAGGAATGTATAGTGTAATATGCAATATGATAATGATCATATATATATATATATATGTATACAGACTATCTTAAACAGAAGTAGAACATACATACAGTATGACAGATATAAATTTACATTTGTATCAATATACAAATATTTCAAATAAGAGTAAAAATATGTGTCCATTGTAACAAACATGGTTCTGTATTTGTATCAATATACAAATTATCTTAAATAGGAATATAAAAAGCTTATATTTGTATCAACATATAAGAATTCATAACAGTGCAAATTATCTAAGGCTGCTATTTTACTAAATTTGTTTACTAATGTATATGATAGTCTACCATAATATCTTATACCTATCCATTCCATTTCTTCTTTTCCCTTTTTTGAGACATATTTTCTTTCCTTAAGGAGAGCACTGAGTATAACAGTTTCTTCCACCCCCAACCCTAGAACCATTATTCATAACCCTGAGAAATATGAAATCTTAGGGAGAAGGGGCGTAATTTTCTAAGAATTGCCTCCTGCTGTTTAGGGGGCAATGGTATCTCTGTTGGGTATTGTGAGAAAGCTCATTTGGTTAAATCTCAGTTAGACTAACCATAGATTCTGTAGCAACTCTCAGAGTAATGGGTAATATTGTCTGAAATTCTGTAAAGAAGTGTAGTATGATGATGATTACCATGGCATCATTCTGGATTGGGTAGAGTTGTTGTTGTTGGGGCCCCATCTTCCTTCTGGAGACTTCAGAGATTGCTATTGGAAAAATTTATTTTTTTATCAGAATGGAAGGTTTGGATTTAAAGATGACATGACATGAAAGAAAGGATTCCAAGACGTCAAGAGTAAGCATGGTGAGAATTGGAATCTTGAAGACAATGGTCCCTTATAATTGGCTTCCTTCTGTCTCACATCAGAGGGCTCTTCTGATATGGGACTGAAGAATCTCTCAACCTTTTCTTTGATCAATATGCTTGGGTTTTAGAGAAGGAGTGAGCCAATTCCATGTCCAAAGCTAGCTTGGTTTATAATTGAATTGGAACCACAACTATTCTAGATTGATAGAGATATAGATGTTAGACAGTGATGTTTTACCCTGTGTAGATTGGTACCAATAGATTCTTTCTTTCTGCTGTAAACATCCAGATATCCAAGGCCTTATGATTTCTGGAAGATGGGTATTTCCATTATCCTGGAAAGACAAAAACAGAACCCTACCCCAACCTTTGACTTAAATTTTTCTTACAACTTGAAGAGATGTCACATTGGTGGATGATCTTTTACTTCTCCTCATCAACGGGTTTCTCCTGTTCGAATCAAATTTTTATTAATTTTGTTGGTATCCATAGCTTTTCTTCTCCTGTGGAAACAAAAGCAAAACCCCTTCCCCAACATAGGACATATCCAGGTTTCCATTCTGAGGTCAACACATCTTTGAAATAAACCGGTTGGTTTAGCTCAGGAGTTTTGTCTGTTGTCCAATTTCTCTCTGTAGCTGTTGTTACTTTCTTATCAGCATTGAGAAAATTCAAGGTTAATAAAGCACTATGCAATCTATTTCTAGGAGACATTGTTACCTGTTGCTGTTTATTTAGCATATCCTTTAAAGTTTGATCTTTCTAAAGTTGTATCTTTCTATGACTGCTTGGCCTGTGGGATTGTGTGGTATACCTGTAACATGTATTATATTGTAATAAGCAAAGAACTGTCTCATTTTATTGGAGACATATGCTGGGGCATTATCGTGCCCCATGTTGGGCGCCAGAAATTGGTGAAATTTTTAAGGCCACTCCACATAGTTAAAAGGGAGGTTTATTTTGTGGGGTAACTTACACATGAAGGGATAGGTTGTAGGGTCTGGCAAAGGTATGGTGCAGTCCGGTAGTGTTCTCTGGAGAACTCTGCTCAGTCTACCTCCAGCGTCCAGGGTCCCAGAGCCAAGAGAGAGCTCTCCTCTCAATCCTGGGTCTTCAGCTTCCTCCCTCAGCCCAGTCCTCATTTTTCAATCATTCCAATACCATAGTTATTTGAAAAGAATGGGAAAATGGCAGTAGAAAAAAATTAGTTGCTTGCAAATTGTCCAGGGAGTTCAGGGATGTATCTTGTATGAATTTTCACTTATACTGATTTGAGCTTCCTGATGCAGCTACTTTTAAGTGATCTGCAATCCTGTAAGTATACCTATACAACTAATAGTAAACCCAGTAAATTCAGTGGTTCATTAAGCTATACTTATGTGGAATAATTTATTTGGTCTTTTCTTGGTGCCCTTTCTGGAGTAAATTAGCATTTCCATATGTCTCCTCAGTAAGTCTCATAATTATGAAAAAAATCAAAATTTAGCCTGCTCTTTAAGAACCCATAAATATATATAATGCCCAAGTGTAAGAAAATATTACTCTAATCTTCCTAGTCCCTGACATCTTTATTAGTAACAACAAACTCAAACCTAACTGTATTAGCTCAGACTTTTTATTGAATTTTAATATCTTTTCAATTTCACTTTATTTACAACTCTACCACAGGAGAATTTCAGTATATATTCTACATATGTCTGTGCATATACATGCATTTTATCATCGAGTGGTATAACATTAACAGATCTTTTTTTTTCTTGATTTCAGTATAAGCACTAAGAAACAGAAAAAAATGACATATTTCTTTCCCTTTTTACTTTTTAATAAAGCAAACAAAATAATTGTGAACCTGCAACATCTCAGATAATACCAAACAGAAATTAATAAGGGGAACTGTCTTCTAAAAGTATTTCTTAGATACTGAAGAAGCCATCCTCTAATGACTCACAGTTCTTGGTTTCCATGTTCTTACACAAATGCATTCCACATTGAATCTGTAACCAATGAAATCCAACTGGTGATGCTGTTAATCACATGGGTAGGACAGATTCTTCTAGCAAGCCAGGTGATAGGTAAGAAGTCTTGTCATTTTGAAGAGGGTAAAATTAGTCATGTGTAAAAGGCATATAGAAAGGGGCCAACCTGGTTACAATCATCCCCAGAAGAGAAGCAGTCAGAAGCACAGTGACTGTGTGTGAACTAGCTGCCTTGGTGGAAAAGAATCAAGAGGTAGGAACATTGCTCCTGTCCAATCAGGCCAACTTTTCTGGGATACACATACCTATAATGGGCACAATGCTACTACTAAACCATTTTAAACATGTCTTTATAAATGTCTTGCCTATAAATCATGAGAAATATAAAAGGCTGCTTTATGTGTCACCACCCTTGAGTCTTGAATAAAAAGTAGTGATTGACTGGGGGAGTTAAAGGAACATATGTAGAGAAGGAAAGCAAATGAGGGCTTATGGAGACAGTAGATTCTTGTTCCCGGAAGGCATTGCAAAGAGAAATGGCAGGATGCCATAAGGGTGAATATCTATAATGCAGTGATAGGGGAACGGGGAGAACCTGAGGCCTCGATAAAATGCTCAAGCCAGACTCCATTTAGTGGATTCTCAATCTTAGGGCTCCTCTCACCCTGACCTTTATCTTTCGCACACACACAGTTCTTTGCCTCAAGTAATGGGCTTGATGATCCCCTAGATGTTGACCCCCAACCCCTGTTATAGTTTCAATCTTTATTTCAAATGAACTTCTGCAGAAACAGATATAACATGTGAATCTGGGTCTTTGGTACAGAGCATAGAGGAAGAAGCTGAAATTTTATCAGAACAGTCTGCTTGAACTTGAGAAAAAAATCAGAAATTGAACTAGATTTAATAAAATGTATTTATAATTAAGTGAATTATAAAGAGATAAGTATTTAGACATAATGCTACTTTAAATGATTTATAGTTGCTAAAATTCTAGTTTTTGCTTATCTAACTAATATGTTTAGTTTTTTTTCCTGTTGGGTAACAGTTTATGCAATCTTAGTAGCAGTGGTTACTCTTATCAACTGCTGACTATTGAGGAGAGAATGACAGCCAAGATCTCCACACTCTTTTACTTAAAACTGCAAATATGTATATATGAATGACCTGGCAAATATATTAGATTGGATTATCAGCTTTCCTCAATCTAATTACCCAAGTTCTTATCAAAGAAGAACTTTCTCAGGCTGGAACCAGAAGTGCAGAGTGGACAGATACTGCAGAAAGTGAAGTTTCATACATTGAAGGAGAGACTAGGATCCAGAAAATGTAGGCAGTCCCTAGAATCTAGAAAGGATTCTGGCTGGCTTGAACTCAGCACTTCCTTTTTGTGGTGAAGAAGTCTGGAGTAACTATAATAAGCTTGAAATCATATTTTATTTAGAGCTCCAAATAAGAATCCAGGTATCTATATCTTACTATTTGACAGTACCAAATATGGAAACTAACTGGGTCTTTCAGATTTATGATATAGAGATATGTGAGATAAATGTTTGACTCTTCAAGTTTCTTAATGTGAAAATTTGTGATACCAGCAATAGAAAACTAACATTACAACCAATGAAATAGACTTGATAAAATTTGAACATAATACATTAAATTATTTAGTATATACTTTGGGGTTAGTTTCGTCTATAGATTAAAGTTTGATGAAATCTGAGGTCAGGTAGCAGGTTTGAAATGGGCCATAGGCATGATTTCAAGTGTTTTTTATGGGAATTGTATGGTAGCCTAGGGCTAATACTCTTCTCTCATTTCCTTGCTGGTAGCTCTGATGGCTAACTCTAGACAGTGGGGAGAATGCATTATTCTGAGTTAAGAAGTTGGCTAGAACAAAGCATGTTCTGTTCCAGTCTATTCTAGAAATAAGGTGTCCCTCATCATATTGTAGAGAGCTGTGCACAGCCGCACCCATAAGATGGTGCCGGCTTCCACCCCCACCTTCCCAATGGTGAGTGCTCTCGGGAGTAAACAACTCCATATTTGGCTTAGTCCTAGGATCTGGCTTGCTTCCGTGAACCTGGACCTATCTGCAGTGCCCACATGGCAGGCTGGGGTTGGCCACCTAGGGGCTATTTAGGTCGTGGGCGGGCTTTCCCCGGGGTCAGAAGATTGTTCAAGGTTTCTGATTAAACTGCTGAAAGAAGAGCTTGGTGTTTCGTCTTCCTTGCTGGTCGAGGCGGTCGTGACAACATTAGCCTAGCATATCATATGATTTCTGGAGTGTAAAAACAAGGTTGTCCTGAGTCCCTAAGCTGCAGTGCAGAAAGTCACATACAAAATGTTGCCTAGTAACCCCGAGTATCTTACCCTAGCATCACAGGACTAGCAGGGAATGAATTCTATGCTTCTGTATCCCTACCCATGGGATGCTGCCTACCCATGGGTAATGAGCCTATTTTATGTTACTATGTGAGAATGTCTGTCTCACTAGTCTAAGACAAGTTGGCAACTTGCATATAAGAAACAGCCTCATATCACATACCACCAACAGGCCTGGACAGAACTGGCTAACAACTTTCAAGTATTCAAAATTAAGTTGTGGAATGAGTTCTGTATTTTAGTAATAAAATTGAATGCATGTAAAATAAATATCAAATAAAAATCAATAATCATTGGAACATCTAATTCTAATAATACTGCCAGTAATGGAAAATCTCCATTTGTCCCTTTTACTAATGTAGACAATTATATAAAATAAATTACACAGTATTCTTATTAAATGCTATCATTAGCAAAATTTTGTTTCTTTCTCTTTATTTATGTGTATGAAGTATCTGTATGTGTGTATGCCACAATGTGTATGGATACTTGTGGAGGCCAGAGAGGACAGCTGATTCCCTGGATCTGGAGGTTTAGGTGGTTGTTAGCAACCTAACGTAAGTGCTGGGAACATACTTGGACCCCTAGGAAAGCAAGCAGTAAGAACTCTTGATCATAAGCCAGCATTCCATCCCCAGGGGGGGGGGGGGAACCTTAATAAAGCAGGGACTTTGGAAAGTAATCATGCTACCAAGAACCAAAATCACAATAGACTTTGTTGATGTTCACTATGGTTGCTAATGAAAATTAGGTTATGCATTCCTTTTTGTGTCATAGATAACTATATACATTAAAATTCTATACACTTTGTAATATTTTATATTAGTGTAGGCTAAGAAAATTTGCTTATAATATTCATAAAGTTTTGCTCTAAAGATGCAAAAATATTGAATTGATCCACAAGACTTGTGCTATAAAACTAAGTATTGTTCCTTTGAGACACTTTATTTTATAAAATAGAAAGACTGCAATAACACTTACTTTCTGACAGTCTATAATATTATTATAATATACACAGAAGCATTGTTCAAATTATGTAAACACTAACAAGTGGTAACATTTAACTTGAATGTAAAGTTAAAGGGCTGATCTAAGTCTATTTAATCTTGCCTGTTACGCAAAGAAAAAACCAAAAATAAAAACTTTTAAGCTAAGACATATAATGCAATGTTAAGTCCTAATCATTGGGTCAATTTTTCTTTCAATATCATTATTACCAAGTTCCAGTCCTTCTTAAAGGAGATGCATAGTTTCATTTCCCCATGGCATTTAAAACTCTTATGCTTTTTCTTTGTTTCAGCTTGCTCTGCTTTACTTTCCTCATAGCATCTGTGCTGCAAAGCCTGTTGTGGATCACTGTGAGTTCAAGGCCAGCCTGGTCTACCGAGTGAGATCCAGGAAAGGCACAAAGCTACACAGAGAAACAGAGAAACCCTGTCTCAAAATACATATATATATATATATATATATATATATATATATATATATTAGATAATTAACTTTGTCATTTAAGAAGGAAGAAATAGAAAAGACAAAGAGCATCTTTCCAAAAATTTATGATTTATATACATAGTGATTAAAGTTAATCAAAACTATGAATATATATAAACGTACACACATGTAAAAGTCTAAGAATGTACCTAAATTTTCAAGCTAGTTTATCATAAGGGTGAGGTTGAGATATGTCTAAGAGCAGAAATTCCATATTAATTTTAAATAGATTTTACTCTAAGTAATCTATAATGAGATCTAAGCTGACTGCTTTAAATGGTGCTAGAAAATCTAAACTCACCTGAAGTTTGTTCAGGTTAGCACAAATGTAATGTAATTTAAAATATGAAAATGTTTAAATGTAAAATGTGTTAAAATTGCTGTAGTTCACAATGACTTCATGATGGAGGTTCATTCACTTTGCTTTAACTTATGTTGTTATCTGAATTGGGGCACAGTTGCAATGATAGGCACTGTGTTCACTGCAAACTAGACCTCGATATGCTGAAAATATCACCTGAAATATATATATGAGAAGAGACGATATTAGAAATAACTACTCAATAAATTTTAAAAGCAAAACAAATAAAAATCTGTGTGTATTCAAGCAGGACATGAAGGCTGTAATTATTGTGACAATGGCAAAGTGAAACTCCAATGCAAATGTCTTGATTGCTCTTGTTCACACAACAGACTACTATTAACTGTCCAATACTATTTTCCCAGGAAACTGCAGACACAGTTTTGTTCAACAGCTGCATGGCCCTTTTTTTCTTGAAGCTGACTTGTTCACTGAAAAGAATCCATTACATAGTGTATAGAACAAGAGAATTATCCTTTTTGTGTAGACCCACAGAGGTTTTCTAGTAAGATCTGAGCTTGCTTTACCCAGCAGGGCTGCATAAGGAGATGATTTGACCATGGATGTGGTTACTAGGTGTTTGGAAGGGTCTGTAATTGGCTGTGAGGTGTGCTTTGATCTAGCAAGAGGGAGGTCTTTTGCCCTGCCCCTTGGCATTGTTATAAAAAGCCCCTTTGAAGAGACAGAAGGGGCTGGTGGATTTTGATCCAGGTTCTCCTGAAGCTATCCTGTGTTTCTGTCTGGCTCCTCTCTGCTATTTTTCTATCTAAAAGTTTCTTATTCCTCTCTCCTCCTCATAGAAATTCTTTAAATGGTGGGAGTTGGCCTCCCACACCTTTTCATTTGAAAGCTGGAGAAATCAAGTCAAGAGGATATCAGTAGAGGAAGAGAGTTGAACAAATATCTGATGACTGGCAAAGTATGGGGAAAACTGATTCTACTAATAGTAAGCAAAATCCATAAAGAAAAATGCTATTGACTTACTCTCATTTTATTCATCTTGCTAATAAAAAAGTAGTTATAGAATCCAGAATGACATTGTATCTTCACATATAAAAAATTAAGTGATTCACTGTCTAATTACCATGTTAAAAATGACTATACAAACTTTACATTAGTATATATAAACAGTAACAATTAACAAAGTGAAGAGTAAGTAAGCATTGGTTATAGACCATGTAAGAATGTGATATTAAATGCTCTAAGGACTTAAATCAGAAAAAAATATGTAAAAATAGCCTGAAAATAATATAATATCTTAAGCAAGTGGGCCAAACTAAAATATAGATAGTCAGAAAGAGAGTCTTGTGTTTAATGGAACATGAGAAAAGGCTCACAGACACGCGGGAAAGTTGCAATAGAAGTCTATTTTATTCTTGAACAATTTGAAGAAATTAGACTTGAAAAAAAAAAGATTGACCAGAATTGACACTGTAAGCCAATTACTGAAAATATATGCCACACGATTAAAGTAGTTTAATGAATTAGAAAGTAGCTTATAGTTGTTCACAATTAAATAAAGAGCTTATGGGGGACCCTCAAAGAGCAAGTGAATCATAATATGATGGGATGGAGGGTCTGGATTTGATTTACATGAAACAAGTAACAGCAGAAATAAGTGAGAGGTTGAAACACAAAACATTAAAATGATAAATTTCAAATATTGATGAACTTGAGAGAAGTTTTGACAGAAGAGAGTTATTTTTACCTAAAATAACAAGGGAGATTTAAGGAAAAAAATCCTTTTAACTAATATTGAACTAAGCATTTATTAGTGTATCAACACACAGCAGTAGCACCTAAAAAGAAATTCAAAGTAAATTTTAAGTTGTACATGCTAATGTCAAATTAGGAAGTGAAATAAGAGAATGGGACCTTGGTAGTCGTGGAAATAAGACCAATAATCAATAAATAAGATCTCATGAAACTAAAAAGCTTCTGTATAGCAATGAAACAATCAACTGAAAGATGAATCAGATCACAAAATGGAAAAACAAAACAATTGCTGCTAGCTCTACATTAGATGAAGCATTAGTATCTGTAATAAAAACAAACTAAAACTAACCTATAAAAAACCATAAATCTGATTGTATAATGCTTTATAAAGCTGAAGCGATCCTGCTGTTTTGAATCAGTAGGTTCGCCCCCTTCACTTGCTTCAGCAGTTCATAGATTTGGTGGATGTTGGGATGGGGCAACTCATAGCCCTGGTTCTGGGCCTGGGTGGAAGCTGGATTGATTGGTCAGCCTGCTAGCTTTCCCTCAGGGTGAGATCTCCAGCACTGCCTCTTGTAGCCTGATCCAGGTGCCCCTCATTCATATCCGCAGGACCAGCTCAACTGTTTTGTCCAGGTAAGGTGTAGTACCTCTCTGATTGCTTTAGGGAGACACAGGATGTGGGGGCGAGGTCAACTCTCCTATTCTCACAGGACAACAGGCTGTCCAAGAGGAGCCCCATTGAGAGCCCATTATTGGTGGTGTAGCAGGAACTAGATGCCTCGAGCCAGAGCCAGACCAGTAAGACTAGCAAGTAAAGATGAATGGACTAAAGGGTAAACTGTGTGTTTTGATGGGCCACACTATAGCTTCCATGATAAGAATCTTTTTTTGTTTATTTGTTTGGTTTGGCTTTTGGTTTTTCTTTAAATTTGGTTTGGTTTAGTGGGGGCAGTTGCAAGGGAAGAAAGCGTATGTAAGGGTACAGGGAGGTAAGTGTGATGGGAATGCATGAATCAAAGTGTACAAAGAATCAGTGAAAGTTAAAAAAAGAAAGAAAGAAAATGAAGAGAAAGTTCTCTTATTGTGTATATAAACCACTTAAAAGCTCAGCAGTAAGTGGCCAGCACAAAGTGAACTCAATGTTACTTTGTAGACTTCTTGTCTTATTGCTTTGTTTGGATGTATGTGTGCGTGTGTATGTGTGTGTGTGTGTGTGTGTGTGTGTGTGTGTGTGTGTGCGTGTGCGTGTGCGTGTGCGTGTGTGTGTGTGTGTGTGTGTGTATGTTTGTGTGTGTGTGCGTTTCTTTTCGGTTGTTGTTTATTTGCCTGTTTGCCTTCTAATAGGAGAAAAAAAAAGGACATGGAGTTGGGTGGGTTGGGAAGTGAGAAGAACCTGGGAGGAGTGGGGGAGGGGAAACTGATTAGAATATATTGTGTGAAAAAATAATAATAAAGAAAAAAGTTCTATAAAGAAGAAACATAAATGGCTAGTAAGCTGTTGTAAAAGTATTCAACATTCTTAGTGACCATAGACCAACCACCTGAAACTGTAAGCAAGCCCCCAATAAACTCTTTCTTTTATAAGTTCCCTTGTCATAGTGTTTCATCACAGCAATAGAAAACTAAGAAGACACTCTGTCTCTGGCCATTCACTATTCTCTCTGTCACACACATCCTTTAGCTTAAATAAAATTTCTTTTAAATTTAATGAGGGCAGTGGATATTTATGACACATTTACATGTATCATTTAGAGCCTGATTTCAAAAATTAAGTAGTTTAATACCTTTCTACTTTTTTCATTTTGTTCTTTTTCATGTTATTTAATCATATGGAAATTTTCATTTCATTTCATGTAATATAATGGACTGTATGTCCAGAATTCTATGAAGGGCAGGTTTCTGAGCTCTTTCTTTTCCAAAACATCTGTTTATCAGAGATTAAGTGGTTTTTGTACCCCCAACTCATGCAATTCTGTAATTGGAAGGAATTTGCAGAATTCAGCTAATCACTTAATTAATTTAGTCATGTATTCACTTGTGAATAGCATTAAGTCCCTCACTAGTAAATATTGGATAGTCAGCAATAAAAGGCTAAAATACTTCAATCCTTACTGCTCTCACTATCCGTGGGAGTAGAAAATCAAAGTACCACCACACAGCCCTGTGATATTATTCTGCTATCACAGTTGCTAATCATTGTACAGCCTGCTGCTTATTATATTCAGGCAGTATTACTATCTTCATATGTATTATCTCAATTGATTATGAAATTCAAAAACTTACTAGAACCAGTTATGAGAAAAGTTATTTAGAGGAATAAACCCATCACCTAATAGACAAAGAGCTTCTAAATGACAGATTATAATTTTTGGTTCAGAGGTCTGCCTGATGAGAGTGTTAGAGATGGAGAGTGCTGAAGGTGCTGGGAGGGGAATCAAGACCACAGCTGCAGAATGGGGGATGGGCTATTACTTACACTGAACCGTATGTTGGAAAAGTAATGGAGGAACCAGTGAATGCACCTATAACAGTCATCTGTAAGTAAATAATAAAGATTCACATAATGATTCATGCATTTAAACAAATATAGGTAGGACTAACATAGTAAAAATGGCAATCTTATCAAAAGCAATCTACAGATTCAATGCAATCCCCATCAAAATGCCAACACAATTCTTCATAGACCTCAAAATAACAATATTCAACTTCATATGGAAAAAAAAACAGAATAGCCAAAACAATCCTGTACAATAAAGGAACTTGCTGAGGCATCACCATCTCTGACTTCAAGCACTACTACAGAGCTATAGAAATAAAAACAGCTTGGTACTGGCATAAAAACAGACATGGGGATCAATGGAATCGAATCAAAAACCCTGACATAAATCCACACACCTATGAACAACTGATTTTTGACAAAGAAGCCAAAATTATACAATGGAAAAAAGAAAGCATCTTCAACAAATGGTGCTGGCAGAATTGGATGTAGTGGAATGCAAATAGATCCATATCCATCACCATGCACAAAACTCAAGTCCAACTGGATCAAAGACCTCAACATAAATCCAGTTACACTAAACCTGACAGAAGAGAAAGTGGGGAGTATCCTTCAACACAATGGCACAGGAGACTTCTTCCTGAATATAACACCAGTAGCACAGACACTGAGATCAACAATGAATAAATGGGACCTCCTGAAACTGTAACTGTATTTTTTAATTTATTTTACATTTTGATTATGAAGTTTCCAATACAATCTTTCCAGTCATTCATCCTCAAGATCTAGATTTATATATAGAAAGTACCTGGTTTTGCTATCCAGGTTCTCATATTCAACATTCAGTACATTATGACTTTCTAGTTATTTTAATGAGAGTATATGGTTTTCTTGGGACTGAAAAATTTCTTTAATGTCTCAAGTCACAATCATCCCTCCAAGGCTGAGCTATATGCTGATGCAATGTGGAGGAAATACTCCTGGCCTGAGAAGTAACTGTGGGGGTATTTGAGGTGATCCAGAGGGGAAAGGAGGAATAATTTGTGCACTAGTCCCCTTAATCTTCTTAGTAAGGTGACCAGCTGCCAGTATGCTTAAAGTCTAGAAGTAACAGGTGGGCTTTTGTGAACTCTTTTTCAATTTTAGGTATAAAAGTGGTTACTAGTTATATTAGTGTTAATATCCTGAAGCCTTGCACTATTGGGGCTATTACTTCCAAGTTGTGAAGTTTTGCTCTTTTATTCTGGCAAATGATACTTTTTATAAATTAAGTAAAGCAATATTTATGTGATGAACTTCTTTACTTTGTAGTCAGGGCACTTGAGATAATTCTTGAGTGTTACTAAGCAGAAACTAAGGAGTTTTGCCATATCTCTATAAAACTTAATTCTACTGAAATCATGGGCAATAATAGTAAAGCTAACATGATGGTGGAGGACTGTTTTAAATTTTAACAGTCTCTCATGTATGTGATCTACTTTGTACCATAGAAGATGCTGCTGTTTTCACCTCCATTTTTACTGTTGAAACGGAAGTATGCCATTCAAGATTTGAGTCTTGGCTATAGAGCTGCATACCATTTGCTATGTTTTAGGTTGCTACAGAGTTAAATATTTCAAAGGAGAATTGAAATGTCTGGCCATTGCTAGCATTGGAATTCTACTGATTTAAATCTTTTCTTATTTCATTTACTTTTTGGAGTTAGTATACTTCCCCCCCCAATTTTTCCCCAAATTCTGCCATATACTCTCTCTCTCTCTCTCTCTCTCTCTCTCTCTCTCTCTCTCTCTCTCTCCCTCTCTCTCTCTCTCTCTCCTCTTTCTCTTCAAATTAGTGCCCTTTTTCATTGTTATTTTATATACTTATATGTATATACACATATATTCCTAATTTTGTAAATACAACCTGCTCAGGCTTTATAATGTTACTTATATGTATATTTTCAGGGCTGTTTGGTACTTACCTAGGGAAGATATTTTTTCCAACTCTTGGCAATCCTGAATTGTTTATACTTCTTTCATTAGGGTTGAGGCCCCAATGGCCTTTCCTCTGTCCATTTTAACATGATTATTGTTGTTTGTTTTAAAAATCACTTCTATTTTTGTGTCTGTCTGTGTACACATGAGCAGGTGTCTATGTGAGTGTGTGTGTGTGTGTGTGTGTGTGTGTGTGTGTGTGTGTGTGCATGCTTCAGTGAATATGTGGATGTTAGAAGAAAACTTGCAGTAGTCCATTCTTACCTTATTCTGTGATCTTGGAGACAGAACCCAGTCTTAAGACTTGGCAGCAAGCACCTCAATCCCCTCAGACATCTCACCAGACCCTGGGTTCAGTCCTCAGATCAAAAAAAAATGTTATCATCATTTCTTTGATGAAGAAAGAAGAGAGAAGGAGAGAAGCTTATACATCCAAACTTATTGAGATTATGACACTTGGAGCCCTCATATTAATCTTCAAATCAGATTCTTTGGAGGCGTAAATTAATCATTATTGAGGGTGGTTTGCATGTGTGGGGGAGTGTGGAGGACCAGCCCTCACATTTATTTACCCTGGGGACTCCTGAGGAATGAGGAATAAGACACTTAGTTAGAAATAGAGGGGAGAGAAACAGAGAGAAAGCACAGGATAGACTCAACTGGGTCTGGATCCTTATCCAAACAGGCCCCAAACTTTATTCCAAAGGTCTATTTACAACAATGCCAAGGGTTGGAGCAAAAGACCTCCTTGCTAGTTACAGTCAAGCGTAGACCCTTACAAACACCTGGTACCAAGTCCCGTGGTCCAATCATCCTCTTATTAAATCCTGCTGGGTACAGCCACTAGGAAACCTAGTGGGCTACAACATGGGGTGTCGTGGGGAGGGTTGTCCTTGTAAAATATGGTGTTATAAACAAAAAAGGAAAGATTCATGTTAAACTAATGTTTTTTCTTTCTTTCTTTCTTTCTTTTTTTTTTTTTTAACAGGGTTTCTCTGTGTAGTTTTGCGCCTTTCCTGGAACTTTCTTTGTAGACCAGGCTCTCCTTGAACTCCCAGAGATCCACCTGGCTCTGCCTCCCTAGTGCTGGGATTAAAGGTGTGCGCCACCACCTGGCTAAACTAAAACATTTTAAGAACTATTTTCTGTAAAAGAAACTCTAGGTTCAGACCAGCTTTTTGTTATAACTCCAAAGGGTTTCAGTGAGTAAAGATGGGGCCTGATGTTTTATGAATTTGTGAGAGGTTTTGAAATGTATGAATTGCCTACACTTTCAGAGTTGTGCTTTAACAAAACCACATAAGAGGTGAAGGGAAACCATAACCTGTCGAAGTAGTCTGGTTTGAAGGGTAGCCCAAACCTTTCTCAGGGTAAACTTTTAAGTATAAAAAACATATCCTTGATTGACATTCTTCATTTAACAAGAACATTTAGCCAGAAGCAGAACTACAGAAGCCCCAAAGCAAGATCCTACCCAGAACTATGGATTAGGTATTTGTTTTCATTTTGGCTGGTGGTTTGGTCTATGTGCTGAGTTGTATGGCCTGAATGGTACTTCCATCGTGGAATCAGTTGGGCTAAGGTCTGAAAGCCTAAAAATGTCTGGAGGCCTGGTACATTACTCTTTTTTTTTCCAGGCAAAATAAGCTCTTTTAGCTCTAAATGATCAGGTAATATTATTTTACTAAATGAACTAGTTACTTGTCATATTGCTCTGACAAAACACTGACAAAAGCAACTTCAGGAAGGTAAGCTTTATCTTGGATTACACTTTACATACATTCCATCCTGGTGAGGCAAGCTTGGTGGCAGGAATGTGGAGTAGATGGCCACTTTGTATCCACAGTCAAGGAAGCAGAGAAATATGTTTGCTAGTGCTCCATAGGCTTTCTCCTTTTTATTCAGTCCAGGTCTCCTTACCAAATAATGTTGCTGCCAATATTTAGAGTAGCCTATTCAATTAACCGGATCTAGACAGTCTTTCACAGTCATTCTCAGAGATTTGTCTCCAAAGTGATTCTACATCTTGTCGAGTTGACAACCAGAATAAAGCAACAAAATAAGTTACCTAAGTAGTGAGTTCTTTATGTATGCAATCTGTATCTAGCAACATGTGTAAATTTAATTACAAATTAAATGGAGATAAAATTACCCATAAATTACATTTAAAAGTCACTATATTATGTAAATTTCACCAATGATATTTTGCAGAAATGAAACAAGTCAAGTGAAGTGGATAGAGATCTGTTACCCACTAGTTCTCTAGAATTCTGTACTAGGAAGTGGCAATATGGGACAATGTGACACAGTTCTGTGCTTTTGTTGTTTGTTTATTTGTTGGTTTTGTTTTAATTTCTTTGAGACTTTCACTTGTACCTTTCCATGCATACTTTTCTCACTGCTAATACATTGTTTAGCTTACTTTTGGCTCTTTCATTTCTCTATAGTTTGTGACATTTAAAGTAGTAATATTTAGAAACTTTTGTCATTTTAATCACAATCCCAATTGCAGCTGCTGAAATTGAATGTCAGTGGTTAGGTGCAAGACAGCCATCAGAATGATCACAGGGATATAATCACAACTAAAACTAAAATGTACATTTTTGAACCTCACAAAGGTCTGTGATAATAAGCAGTCTCAGATCTCATCTTGATGAATATTTGCATATATCATTGCAATTGCCTCATTCTTACTAACATTCTCTCCTTCCATCATAATTCATGCTCTGTTCTGAAGGAGCCTGCCCTCCTTACCAAACTAATCTCTTATCACTGAAAATGTAGTCTTTCATGTTTCACAAAATACTGATTTGCTTTAGTTATATGATTCACAGTGAATTTATTTATTCTGTGTGTACATGCATATATTGTATATGTGCACAGCATGAGGTATGCAGGACTAGCAGTGGGCAACCCACATGTAATTTTCAGCATGGAAAGATATAGTTAGATCCATGACATATTTTTTTTTTCAAATTTACTTAGAATAGATCAATGAGATGCAAACATTTTGCACTATTAATATAAAAAAGTATATTTAAGCTTTGCATCATGATGATACAGCTGTTCCTCCACATATATCCTGATAAACCCATTATAAACTGAAAATGCCTTCAGTCTAAAATGCATTAATCACACCTACTTGGTAGAACATCATGGCTTAACAACAAAACTCAGTACAAATGTGCTGTAGATATTTACCCCTGTGCTTGAGTGGCTGAGTGAATAGTGTAGCTCACTTATGTGCCTAGCATTATAGAAAAAGGTCAAAGTATGGGTCCTCAAGAATCAATATTCAAAACACAGTTTCTATGCATGTATACTGCTTCCACACTTCCCTAACACTAACAAATAATAGGTGAAACCACCCTAAATTGTGAATTGCATATATTGGATACTGAAGTTACTAATCTTACTAGTTTAAGTAAATCCATAATACCAGCTTTAAACATGACAAATAAAAATTTTATTTTCTGGGCCTGGGAAAGTGGTTAAGTGCTTTTGCTGCTCTGTCAGAGGACCTGAGTTGGGTTCCTAGCACCAACCATGGGTGGTTCATGGGTGCCTGAACTACAGATCTTGGGGATCAGACATTCTTTTCTGGGCTCTGAGGGTACTCTATTCATGTGTACAAATGCACAGACAGACACATATAAATAATTAAAAATAAATCCTTAGTTATTTTTCTTTTCAAGAATTTTCTATTAGCTTCAAAGCTCATTCTTGTTTTATATCACTGGTGTCTGTAATAGGTATTCATTCCACCTATGGCCTTTGAGTACCAGCTCCTAGTAAAATGGCCTCTTGGCTAGCTTAAGATCTAAGGAGCCATACACAGACTCTTCTTTCTCATGCTCTTGGATGGTGACAACCAAGTCAGGCTGCAAGAAGCAGTGTGGGACTGGTCCTCAGCCTCCCAGGGACTGTGAGACTGAATTTGTCCATGTATAGAAACTTCAGATAGAATTTTCACATGTGATATATAAGAAGTGTTCTTGTCTAAGACAGCTTTAATTAAACAAGGTTACTGTGGCCAAAGCTACCTAACTAGGCAGGTGATATGGATCAGCTGATTAAAAACACTTGACACCTAGCCTGACAACCATAACTGGAGTTCAAAACCAGTGACTCACATGGTAGGACAAAAACAACTCCAGCAAATTGTCCTCTGATACCCATACATATGCCCATTGGCAGCCCTGACCCACACATAGACACACAGTCAATAACTCATAAATAAATGTAAAAATAAAGAAACAGCATAAGCAATATATCTATTATAATACTAACTAGTGATTGGATATGGATAAAATTGGTTAGGTCTCTCATGCACATGGTATACAGTTAATTCCTAAGTTACTAAAGATATGCTTTACAATCTCATGTGCAACATGCAGTCAAGAGGAAATGCATATTTCAGGCAGTTTTTCAGAACAGCCCCCTAGCTTTCACTCTGAACTTGTAATTTTGACTAACATAAAATTTAGAAAATATTTTCCCATCCTATGTGCACAATGTGAAAAGGAGTTTATCTAAATGAATTTCACCAAAGACAGACTAGATTCTCTGATTTGTCCCTTCATTAGTTCATTTCCATTTCTGTGACAAAATACCTGAGGCTGAGTAACTTAGAAAGCAAGAAGCTAAAATACACATATCATGTCACTGCCCTGCTTCGGAAATACCTACCTGTGAAATGGCAATCTAGCATGTGCAAGAACGAGAGATTACATGATAAGATGTGGGGGATGGGAATGGTTAAGGCTACCATGTTAATAAGAACTTGTTCTCGTAAGTAACCCATGTCCAAATGACAACATCCTTACTTCCTTCCAAGTACCCTCAGTGGAGCAGTTTTATTCTAGTCATTGTACTTGGAACCACTTTTAACAATCCCCCTCTCCAAAAATAAAATCAAGACACTGAACACTTAAGAAATTTATTATGTAGATAAAATATCAAGTCTCTAAAATTAAAAAAAGATAATAAATGACTGAAATTTTCCAATAAGTATGCCTGAAATTTTACTCAATCCATACACATTAATATTTTTAAATTATCTCAGCCTTTGCATATCTTTAATGTACAAGAAAATGAAAAGGAAAAGGAAGGAACAAATTGGGGGAGGAGGAAAAGAAATCCAAGGGTTTGAGTCCTTCTAATATCATATGATCATGACATCTTCAATCTGGGAAACTTCATTACCAAGTAATTAAAGTTTATGATTTACAGGTGGATATTAATTACTGTCAGGAACATTGTTCTTTAGAAAATTCCCGTGTGTGTTCTGTGCTATATCTGTACAACAACTTTACTGCAACATGCCCAAAATTATCTAGTATGACCATAAAGACAATACTGGATTTTATATTGATAAAATGGAAAATTATTAGAAATATCAATTATATTCCCAATAGTATATAAGGTAGAAACATTTCTTTTTTTATTTCCACAGATTCAAAACCAGGATTTTGTCAAATTTACATACACATATATTGGTGGGCATTCCTGTCAAACATGCTAATGTGTTCATTATTAGAAAAAACAGCCATAAACTATTAAGTACACTTAGTCACACACCTTGGTCAATTAAGGGTAAAGTTGAATTGATCAATGTATCATATCATAAATTCTTTAAAAAATGTCATCTTAGAATTCTAATTAAGAAAGATAGAGATGGAAATGCTTTACATCTCCACAACTGTCATTCTTGTTGTAATATTAGATAAAATCATTTTTAAAGGGAAATAGTGACATTTCAATGCTGTGGTCATAGGTGCCTATTAGATTGCAAACAAAGCCTTAAGTAATTCAAGAGAATGTGCCTATGGTTATGTTTAAATAAAACTTTATTATTAAAACAGAGCTATCATTTGATAAATCCTATTCTATGCACAAAATGTCTCATATAGCATCATAATTCCTAGGTGTTTTTGTATCCATTGTTAGCATCTAGCCTTCCATCAAGATGATATGAATCTACACATTGAACCACAAGTGAAACAAATGTTGGAGTACTTTAGCTCAAATGATATCAATTTGAACAACAGAAAATACTTGTTTTCAGAGGCCATTAAATTCTCAGAACCTTCAATTTCAGCCCAGAAGGAGTGAGAAGATAAGATGTGACAACTGAAAGACAGAGTGTCAGGTCCTGAAATTTTCCCTTTGGTAATTAATTGCTTAGTATCTTGAAGGCTTTCATGTTTTCAGACTTTACTTGGAGATGTTTAGCTCTGAAGGAAATCAGTTATAGAAAAGATCAACAGCTCTGTGAGTCCAAGATAAGGTCCATGATATTAGAGGAAAATTTTGATATATCACTGGTAATAGTTACATTTCCAATCAACTTAAAATTGTGCTATAGTTCTTATCCATCATTAAAAGAGAGTGTGTGTATTCAGCAACATCACAGATTCATGTGATCATGGAATTTTAATTCTGAAAGGGAACTTTAAAATGAGCTGACTTAAAACTGCATTTTGAAAATGGGGAAGCATTCATTATGGTCTAATTTACAGGGAATCATCTTTCTGGTTTTATTATGAGATCATAATAAACAAAACTGATCCTGAGAAATGGAAATGGTGACTGAGTAGGGCTTGGGCCCGAATTCCTTATAAAGGCCTTTACTGGGGATGAAGATAAAACTCAAAAATCAGTCATTTCAATAATAGGTACATCACTTACTAGCATAGAATTTTTATAGTATAGAAAGCCTTAACTGAGTTGGTTCTGGACACAGATTTATCAGCTCTATTTATATATACTAGGACTTAATTGTTAAATCAAATTTCTTAAAAAGGAATAATGTTATTCACTTGAGGAAATGAGCTGGAAATGAAAGAGAGAATATGGAATTTTAGTTCTTGCAACTGAGGTAACTTTGCATTACTTATTTCATCATTAATTTTCTGTATCTTGAGAGGAAATAAGGTGGTTTTTTTTTTAGAGTTTAAAGGGGCCATCAAAGAGCATGAAGTCACTGTGAACTATTCAGGATGCCAGCAAGACAGAAGAACCTTGGGGTCAACTTCTAATAACTAAGTGACATTGTATCTGACAACATGGGCTCTGAGCTTACCAACAAGTGGAGTTGCTGACCCAGTATGTCTTTACAGAATTCCAAAGCTTTATAGTGTTTCAAAGTTAGAGCTGAGCTGATAAACATTTAAAAGTTAAAGTGAAATATACTGGATTTAGCTTATGGTAAACTCCATCCTTCTCCAGCTTGCATTCACCCAAACTCATTTTCATCTCTGATACCTACCACAATACTCCGAATGTTTCTTTTGCATTGGCCAAGGGGATTCACTCCCAGTTCACTGATATGAGCCAAAGCCTTCTGGCATCCATAGAAATCACAACTTAGACTCATGAAATCAGTATTGAGATAATTGTAATCTAGAAAATTTAAGGATGGATGAATAATTGTTGACTAAATTATGAAGAATTAAATAATAGTATCAGGAATATGCTGAAGAGGCTGGTACAGAAAAATAAAGCCATAGATTTAGAAAGAAGCAAGACTGTCAAGACAGCAAGAGGGTTTTCAATTTTTGAGAACACAGTTTTGCCATATTTCAAGAATATAGGTTCAGATAAATGAAAAGAGGGAAATACATTCTTAAAATTCATTTTACCCATCTCACTTTTTTATTTGAGTGCTTTCCAGAATCGCCCTGTTCTTCCAATGCTAAAGAAATTTAATAGTATCCTGTGTTCTAAATTACGATATGATCCACGAGCAGCCCAAGTACACTTGAAACAAAGCCATCCTATGGAGAGAGATAAATTACCTCACCATGAATTTTTTCTAGAATGCCGTTGATGCTTTGCAATTTTAATAAGAAATATAATATACATATTTGACAAATCTGAATTTAGAAAATTATTTTTCATAGAAGCAGTTTCTAAATATCTTTATTTTATTAATAACATGGTTTCATAAACTTAATAATTTCTGTTGTGCACTAAACCTATAGAATTCTGAGTTGGTACTCAATCAAATATACTATAGTAATAAGATATTTTAGGATTTGCAACATAAGAAATAGAAAATTTGCAGTAGACATAAAAACCTTTTAATCTTTTTAAGAACAACCTATTATCAACATTTAGATAAATATACTATAACTAAATACTTCAAGGTAGAGTCTAGAGTGAAGACAAAGATATTCTGTTATCTTTCAATGCCTAGAAGTCTTATGGCTTCATATTACTATGAGATTGATAGAGCTTTTAATTTTTAGGAAGGTTTACTATATATTAAGAAATGTTACACATAAGAATTTCTGTATCTTTTTTTGTTTTATTTTGTTTTTGTTTTTCAAGACAGGGTTTTTCTGTGTAGCTTTGTGCCTTTCCTGGAACTCGCTCTGTAGACCAGGCTGACCTCGAACTCACAAAGATCCACCTGCCTCTGCCTCCTGAGTGCTGGGATTAAAGGCATGCGCCACCACTACCCGGCTGATTTTCTGCATCTTTAACATAGGAACATATCATTTCACCTTGTAGTTTGTCATCTAGTGAATTAATTACCCTGCATTTTGAGGAGAGGTGTGCTTTAAGAAAATATCATAAATTTGGGTTCATATCATAACTATCAATGTCTGAGGTTTTGGTTTCATGAATAATCTGAGGAAGCTAAGTCTGTATTGGCTGATATCTATTTCCTGGTAGGGCCTATGGCCAGAAGGTGAAAAGTGTCTTCACTTCTCAGACCTCTGGTTTCTTGCACATCTGATTACACTTTGTGAAATTACACAACACATTGCTTTTATTTTATAAACAAAATCATCATTTTTAAATCCAAGAGAAAATATAACATTACATGAAAACCAAACAAAATAAGCTCTTATATTAATTGTGCAAGAATCAAATGATAGAAAATAGAATCAACACAGTTTTAACAACAGAAGTTGCCAGGTATCAATGAAAAACTCAGAGTTGTAGTTAGTCCATTGCTTTGAAAGACAGAAGATAAAGAAAGACATTCTTGGGTACTGATGGCTAAGGGTTGGCAGTACTAATTAAACTAGTAAATAGTGAGATCAATGTGCTTGACTACAATTGGAATTCTGATCAGGGTTGTTTTCTTTTTTGGGGGGGGTACACATGAACTAGTCACACTTATCATGTTCATCTCCTTAGCTGTAAGAGTTATATTACATAGGGACACTTTGCTCAGCCTGGAAAGAGGGAACTGGACCTACCTGTACTGAATCCACCAGGTTTGAATGAATCCCCACGGGAGTCTTGGCCCTGGAGGAGATGAGAATGGAGGGGAGGGGCTGGGAGGAAGGTGAGGGTGGGGGCGGGAGGGGGGAGGACGGGGGAACCCATGGATGATGTGTAAAATTGAAACACAAATATAATAATAATAATAATAATAATAATAATAATAATAATAATAAATTCTCACTGACTAAAAACAAACAAACAAACAAACAAACAAACAAACAAAAGAGTTATATTCAGTCTTGGGAACTGGTTTCCAGCATCACATATTTTCTTAGTTCCTTCCTGTTCTGTGCTTCATCTGTCTACTTTATCATGAGTTAGGGTCTAGATTTTATAGTGGTATATGATGAGAAAACCTGAACACAAGTACATGACTTTGAGTATACACTCTAATATATATCAGACAGAGAAAGTAACCTTTATTGTGATGTAACCTATACTTCCTTTTCCTTTGTTGCCTTAGATATAATGTAAATATAATAATAGCATTTACTTTGTAAATGATCATATGAGATTTAGTGAGCTAATACTTGTAAAGCACTGTTAAATATCTTGATACTTACAATAAAACACTGATTCTACCTATGTTGATCTTTATGTAACTAGAAACTGTACCCTAATGAAGTGTGAATATCTGATAATGTGTGGTGGGTAATAGAGAGATACCCTATGTTAGTTGCTTTCCCATCACTATAATCTCAGACCTGACAGAAATAACAGGAATCCTTCTTTTGTTTCACGTTTTCTGAAGGATCTGGTCTATAAAAGAGAAGTAAAGGTTCTGTGTCTTTACATGTGATGGTAGGAGCATGTCAATAGATGGAAGGCAGAGAGAAGAAGCTAGAATCCTGACCTTACATTTTATTGTTTCATTAAGCATTCTGTTCTGAATGGAATGCTTATTTATTGATTTATTTTCTAGTTTATAGTTAATATTGTCTTAAACTAAACACTTTAACTATTACTTCATACCATCTTTACTCCTAAAGACACATTCCAGGAATCTTCCCTGATATCTTTAGGCTTGGCTTGGTGAAGTTTCTGGTCTTCTCTTGTTCCTTTGGGAAAACTTCAGGGCATTTACATTGTGTGTGTGTGTGTGTGTGTGTGTGTGTGTGTGTGTGTGTGTGTGTGTGTTTATGTGTGTGTGTGTGTGTGTGTGTGTGTTTACATATGCACATGTTCCCATATATACATCAGTATTTTAGGGCATTTGTATCTGTGTGTGTATGTTCATGTGCACACATGCCCACATATACATGAGTGCTTGTGTAGGCAACAGGGCATCAGGTATCTTCCTTAAACATCTCTTACTTGTTTTTGGAGACAGGGTGTTTCACTTTACCTAAATATCACCAATTGAGTAGGTGGCCTGGCCAATGGGATCCATGGATCTTTTCATCATTGCCTTCTCAGTGTTAGAGTTCTAACCAAACAGAGATACATGCACATGTGCCAGGCTTTTTTCATGGGTGCTGAGAATCTGTGGTGGTTTGAAAGAAAATGGCCACCAAAGGGAGTGGCTCTATTATGAGGTGTGGCCTTGTTGGAGTAGCTAAGTGTGTCATTGTGGATGGAGGCTTTAGGTCTCATGTATGCTAAAGCCATGTCCAGTAAAATAGATCACTTTCTGATGCAAGCAAGATGTAGAATTCTCAGCCTCTTCTCCAACTCCACATCTGTCTGCATGCTGCCAAGTTCTACCATGATGATAATGGATTAAACCTCTGAACTGTAAGCCACCCTCATGAAATGTTTTCCTTTATAAGAGTTGCCATGATTATGGTGTCTCTTCACAGCAATAGAAACCCTAAGACAGGATCCAAATTCAGAGCCTCATGCTTGAATGACAAGCATTTATCCCTGAGTCATCTCCCCAGGTTCAATCAATTTTCCCCCCATTATATGGAAGCAGGCTGAGAAACTTCCCTTGGGAAACAGAATCTTATTTTCTCATTATCAACCTCTGTTGTATTCTAATCATGTAAAACACTATTAATTAGTGCATGCTGCTTTGATCTTAGCCCCTGTTAAGATCGCAAAAACTGCTTGGTTGTTCAAAGAGCTTGCAGAACAAAAGCCATATTTATGATCACAGACTTGCTTTTGAAGAAATCAATGATGAAAAACAGCAAGAGGCTATGACCAAGAGGAAAACAGGCCACCTGTATTTTTTTACCATAAAATTTCATTAATATATGATAAAGACTCAGGTTTTCCCTAAAATTATGATAATTTTGTTTATCATTTACAGGTTTTTATTCAGGGAGCTTCTAAAATTTCAGGAATCTTGGCTCATGTATTTTCTTCTTCAATGTTAATTATAATATAGTGTGGCCTCACAATGACATTATCAATTATTCTACCTTGTTATTCAGGTAATTATGTATAGTAATTATAGTCAGAACTAAAAATGATGAGAAAAATATACACAAAAGCTATCACCTTTACTTTTTAAACTAGGTGTTAAGCTTTAAATAAAGGTAATAAGGATAGTTTATGAGTGCATTTGACAATGCAATTATATAACAAGAATATTTTAATAATCTTAAAGAAGGTACAGAATTTTTTTATGATTGCTTAGACTAAACATCAAAAGGCAGAGAAGACTGATGATTTTTGAGAAAGTACACTTTAAATAAGTATGTAAAAGAATAAGTGACAACCAAGTTTGGATAACATATGAAATTTATTACTGATGAAATTTGCTGCACAAAGCTTTCATAAAAACTCAAGAAGAATGGCTGGGCAGTAGTGGCGCACGCCTTTAATCCCAACACTCGGGAGGCAGAGGCAGGCGGATCTCTGTGAGTTCGAGGCCAGCCTGGGCTACCAAGTGAGTTCAGGAAAGGAGCAAAGCTACACAGGGAAACACTGTCTTGAAAAACAACAACAAAAAAAAACCATAAAAAAAACCCACAGAAAACAAAAACAAACAAACAAACAAAAAACTCAAGAAGAAAAGCTATACATGGTTATTCAGAAATGCATTTGTTTATATTGTAAATATAAATATGATATAAACTCATGTCAACTATTAGGATTTTTTAAAGATTTTTTTCCAGATCAACTAAATAGTTTTGGTCTATATAAGTCATTAAATATATTTAATGAATAAATTTTATAGTCATGTTTGATAAAAATAACTATACCTTTTAAAATAATATGGTCATATTTACATTTTTAGTGATTTGGTTGGTTTTTACTTTATTAAAGTTGACATATGATGACTCAGCTTACCTAAGACCACTCAGTAATTCAATGTGCCTGTGTACATGTCATGGTTAAAGTTTTTGTAAACTTGACACAAGCTTGGGTCATCTGGGTAGAGGCAACCTCAATTGAGAAAATGTCTCCAACAGTTTGGCCTGCAGGTGAACTTGCTGGTCATTGTATTGATTAATGACTGGTGGTAAGAAGGCCCAGCCCATTGTGAGTGGTACAGCCACAGGAGGGGTGGTCCTGGTTGTATAAGAAAATTTAGCTGATTAAGTCAGGAGAGCAAGCCAGTAAGCAGCATCTTCCATGATCTCCAATTCAGTTCCTGCCTCCAGGTTCCTGCTTTGCTTGAGTTATTGCTTTGCCTCCCTTCAGTAATGGGACTATGATTGGGACATGTGAGCCAAATAGACCCTTTTATCCCTAAATTGTTATTGTTCATTTATCATAGCTCTAGGATAGTACATAAACTGAAAATTATTAAGGAAAGTATAAGATCATTTACTTGTTCTAATCTCTGTTCTACACCCTCCTTTGGTGTCTATCTAAATTACCTTCTATAAAATGTTGGGCTCAGTGAATGGAATTTGTTCCATTTATAGTTAGTTTATTCATCTATTAAGCACACAAGAAGAGTCATAAGTTCTATGATAGTTATTTTTCATTGTCAACCTGATGGGATTAAGGAATATTTAGTGAGCATACTTTCTGGTATGTCTGTAAATATATTTACAGAGAAGATTAACTAGAGATGGAAGAAGACATTCTATGAATGTCAGTAGCTCCAGCCTTAGGGTCTTGGGTCTTGTGCTAAATGAATAGAAGAAGGAGAAAGCCAGCCTATTGTTAGCATGTTCTTTTATCTGTTTCTTGATCTTCCAAGATGTGAGCAAGCTTCCACTCCCAACAATGAGCTATTCCCACTGTTACAGTTTCCAATCATCATTTAACCACGTCCTCTTAAACCAGATACAAAATAAACATTTCTTCCTTAAGTTGTTTTAGTTAGGCATATTATCACAAAGATGAAAACTAGTATATTATATAAGTGATGCTTGGATTTCTGACATTTCAGAGAGAGTATGACTTTCCTAAGTCACCATCAAGTTTAAGTCCAAGGTGATTTAAACTGATAGAGGAGCTAACTGAGGTGCTTTGCTCAATGTTGAGTGTTGAGTTAACAGCCAATGAGTGTTCTCACTTACACAGAATCACATAAATAATAAATAATATCAATACCTTCTCATGTTACTTCTAGAGCACACAGTCCCTGCTGAAAAATGACCTCGACATGCACCACTGTGTCTCCATATGTATCAAAACAACACAAGTAACTCTGGAAGAAATAAACTGGAATTCAAAAGCTGAAAGCCAAATGCAATTTAGTTTACCAATTTAATTCCACTGCCTTTAATATATATATGGCCCAATTCATCATACCTTGGCTCAGAGTAAACATTTCATATGATGTACTAGTCACTACAGGTATGTGAGAAGGTGATTTTTCTCCTTCCTGCTACCAAATTTCTCATTTGCCAGGCAACAACTGTGTGGGGAGACTGTTGGCTAACAAACATTTATTTGTCAGCAAAACAGAAGTATAAAGAAAGTTTTGTCCTATTAGCCAAAATAATAGTCTTAGACAGCAAACTGTCTTCTCCATTATTCTTTAAGTAAAATTTAGACTGAATGTCACACAAACAATTTTAAAACTTGCTGACTCCAGGAGTATCACAGAGAAGACTAAGAAGAGGAGGAGGAAGAAGAGAGAAGACTAAGAAGAGGAAGAGGAAGAAGAGAGAAAAAAGAAGAAGAGGAGGAAGAAGAAAAATATATTTATGTATATATAGTTATGTATCAGTTTGACACAGACAGAAAAGCAGCTGGCCTTCCTCCAGGCATACATATGTGACCATGTAGAAGAGACATTGAAGAAGGGAAACTTCTGCTCCCACACAACTGTTTTATCACAATTTCATCAGTTAGCAATCAAGGAGTAATCTGGCCTTTGAGAGTCAAAGGACAGATATCCTCAATCTACAAGCAGTTTGTGTAACCCATTTGAAATTGTGTATATGGCACAGAGCTCAGATATCTTTCTCAGTCTGACTGTATAATGGTAATGCAAGGTGAGGGGAAGCAGGTTATATTAAGAAATACAACCTGTCTGGTTTTCTTCCTAGACCGATCCCCAGTAATTGGGCTAGATCCTGGTACAATCAACTCTTTATTAAAAAGAGCATGTAGGGTTGTAGAGGTAGCTCCATTAGTAAACACACCAGACCTGTGGTTGGGACAAATCTCTCCCACTCACATCCTACAGCCGCTTGATTCCAAGTAAGCACACAGAGGCTTATATTACTTACAAACTGTATGGCCTACGGGTCAGGCCTCATGCTAGTTAGCTCTTAACTTAACTCAACCTATTTCTATTAATCTATATGTTGTCTCATGGCTATGGCATTACCGGTCTGCAGGAAGGTGTCTCCCTTTCCTTCCTTCTCCTGTCTCTTCAGTTTGAATGTCCTGCCTCACCTTATTCTACCTTGCCATTGTCCAAATAGCTTTATTTATCAACCAATCAGAGAATCACATATTCACAGCATACAGAAAGACATCCCACAGCACTTCCCTTTTTCTGTCTAATCAAAAAGGACAGTTTTAACTTTAACATAGTAAAATTATATGTAATAGAACAATTATCAAGAAAAAGTTACAGTTATAATATCTAGTATGTTTGTATTTGGCAAAATTAAAGAAAATATTCTATTATTTATCCTATATTTGTGAGTCTAAACTTTCATGTCTAATTTATTTTTTATCATAACTAGTGAAAATTATAACTATCTAGTCTTCAACTACATCAAAGACCCCAGAAGGATACAATATTACCTAAGTAAACAGGAAGTGCATTGCAAGCAACTTCTATAATTCTAGGAATGACAGAGACATCTGGCTGCCTGGACAGTCATTCCTCTGTAATGTTGGGGCATTTTTCTTCAGCCTACAGGCCTAGAGTTTCTGACAGACTTTTTAGTGAAGCAGAAAATTTGAAGGACTGTTTTGTCTATTGACAAGGTTCAACAGTCACTTCTCCCTGTGTCCTGCAGGATGTTGGACAGTCTCCTCTGTGAGGCAGGAATCTGAAGGACCATCTCACCCTGTTTAGGCAAAGTTTAGTGGTCACTTTCCCATGGGTCCTGCATGTCTAGTCTATATAACATATTGTCAAGCAGTCTAGGCAAGAATGGTTTCTTGCCCCAATGGCCAGTTTTGTCAGGAAGAATTTAAACTCCACATGGAGTGTTTTCAATGCCCAACTTCCTAAATTTAAGTAAATTGTTGCTGCCAGGAACAGACGTGTCTCACTGTCCAGAAGAATTTAAGTTTTAAAACATTTTAAATGCTATATTCTGTAAGTCTTTGAAGTGTTTGAGGATTACCTACCTAACTGAAATATATCTATGTATACCTAGAAAACTTAACTAACATGTCTCTAAGTTTGATTATCATAGATGGCTAATTATTAATCTATATTTCTTAATTATATATTACAATTTTAAATGAATTGCATAAACATAATATCTGAAACAAAAGTAGAAATATATACAGTATAACAAAATTAACTTTAAATTTGTATCAATAGACTAAAATCCATAGCAATGTAAAACATTTCAAACAAGTTGTTGCTCTTTAAAAGTAGATTGAGTAATCTACCCTTTGATCCTATCATATCTATATTCTGTAGCACAGATCTTAAAAGGTCTTATTAATAAAAGCAAACCTGGAGACAGGTATTGGGGTGAATGCTGAGCTGAAATAGAGATCAGAGAAACAGAACCAGCCACAACCAACCTCACCTCACCAATTCCTCAACTGATCTTGTTTCTTCAAACTGAAAACTTCTGAGTCCTCACCCAAATGGATCTCAAACTGCTGCTAAAATCAAAAAGCTTAACAAAGGCTCTAGTTCCAGGTCCTCACTCTTACATACCTTTCTGCTTCCTGTCATCACTTCCTGGGATTAAAGGTGTGTGTCACCATGCTTGACTGTTTCCAGTGTGGCTTTGAACTCACAGAGATCCAGATGGATCTCTGCCTCCAGAATGCTAGGATTAAAGGTGTGTGTGTCACCATTTTCTAACCTCTATGTCTATCTAGTGGCTGTTCTGTTCTCTTACCCCAGATAAGTTTATTAGGGTGCACAATATATTGGGGGACATAATATCACCACAATATCCTATATTTCTACATCATATCCCCCATTCTTCTTTTAGAAAGAGATTGACTATGACCAATAATAATCTGTAACCAAACCTCTAAACAAAGACAAATATACATAATCCAATTTTTTGGGGGTGGGAATGTGGGCATAGTCCTCTAGGATACTTTTTGCTGATTAGGAGTGCTGTTAATCTTATGGGGATCCTGAGAAAATTCAAGATAATGGTCAAGTCTTGGGAAGACCAGTTATAATCTTTGCTGATAGATACCATCTGTCAAGAATCAGGAGGTCTCACTTGATCAAATCTGATCCATTTTAACTGGAAACAAATCCACAGCCTCGTTCTTTCTGTGGAAATAAAAACAGAGCCTCCTTTCTAAAGCAATATATTCTTAGACCCAAATTTTGAAGTCAAGATACATTTAAAATATGTATATTGGTTTGTCTCAGCAGCCTTTACAATCAAATATCTCTCTCCAGTTAAAATGCCCAAAGATGACACAATCTAGACTCTCTGTGTAATTTTCATCTTTGCATAGCTTAACTTTTATATTACCTTTACTGTCTCTTTAAAGACTTCTTTTTCTTTTTTCTTTTTTTCTTTTCTTTTCCTTTTTTTTTTTTTTGAGACAGGATTTCTCTGTGCAGTTTTGGTTCCTGTCCTGGATCTCACTCTGTAGATAAGGCTGGTCTCATACTCACAGAGCTCCACCTGGCTCTGCATCCCAAGTGCTGAGATAAAAGGCATGAACCACAACTGCCTGGCCAGCCTACATACCTTTTTACACTGTAAACCATTTAGAGTTTTAGTCCGTTTGAATCGGTCTTATTGTCAATCTATAATCCTCTGACCAGGAGATATTTTAAACTGTTAGCTGCACAGCAACTTTGGCAGTTGACTCTGCTCTGCCCTCAGCTTTCTAACATGGTGGAGGTTTGTTTACCACCAGCTCTGAGATCCATGCTCACTGCTGAGACTGAGAAGCAGTGGGTCTGTGCCTCCATCCAGCAGCATGTAACCCAGAAACCTCTTTTTTGTGTGCTATCAAAAGCTAAATCTACCAGGCAGTGCACTGCACATCTTGGAGACACCTCTGTGTACTACAGCAAGAATCAACCATGTTGTAAGTCAAGCTCATACACCAACGAACCTACTGTACTGTAGCTCAAGCCTACATGCTGTGGCATCTCTGTATCATGGCTTGCCTGAGAGACATACCTAGGAAGCTGCTCTTGGCTCCATTTTGGAAGCACTATTTTAAAGCTTTCTCAGTATTTGGGTGGAAATTCTTGCTACCACATTGGGTGCCAAAATGTAGCCATAGGTTTCTCTGGTCTTGCTCAGACCTGCAGTCTGGACTTATCTCTCCCACCCATGTCCTACAGCCACTTGGCCCCAAGTAAACACATAGAGGCTTATATTATTTATAAATTGTATGGGCTTTGGGTCAAACTTCTTGCTAGCTAGCTGTTATAACTTAACTAAACCCACAGCATAATTGTATCAAAAGCCTAAGGACCAGAGTTTGAATCCTCAGAACCCATATAAAAGCTGAACACTTCATGCCATGTTTGTCACCCAATATTCTTATAGCGATATGGGGGATAGGAAATGAACAATTTTCAGAGTCTCATTGGCCTGATAGCCTGGTATATTCACCAAAAACAAAAAACAAAAATCAAACAAACAAAAAACAGTAGAGACTCTACCTATAATGGGATGGAAACTAAGAACGGACAGTGGGCGCTGTCCTTGGACTGCCCCATCCACACAGTAGTATATGCATCCTTATTTCCACATCCACACACAAGTAAACAAAAACCCAGAATATAGATGGGTTATATGGCTAAGCACAGATTAAAAACTGTAACTTCCTATACTAAAATACCCATGTAGCCTTAAGCATCTTAAATGAATAAGAATTAATAAAATTAGTACTATAAATTCCTGAAGGGAAGACTTGAGATGGTATGTAAGGAGTCTCATATCCTGAAGAAGAAATATATTATGAAATAATATAATGAGAATAGAGAGTAACAAAATGAGTTTAAAAACAAGACTCATGGTAAAGGAGGTGAAAGAGCCTGTTCTGAAACCACAGAGAGAAAATGATCCTTAGATGAAAGGAGAGAAAAATGGTCCAAGAAACAAACAAAACCTAAATCAAAGTCGGTTATTTATATTATTAACTGGAAAGACATGTCAATGTAAGAAGGAAATTGAATTATATCAATCCAATAATTCAAATGAGAACTAAAATTAGTTCAGTACAGAAACAGACCAAGGAAGTATGATGGGGGCCTATAAGGAGTGCAAACTTAAGTGTTTTTCAAGTGCCACATGAAGTCCAGCAATGACATGTTAGTGTGCTGTACAGCAGAAATGAGTGTGGTGATTAATTAGAATTGAAAAACCTCTGAGCTTCTTCA
The DNA here is from genome assembly GCF_903995425.1 of Onychomys torridus. Taxonomy (NCBI): domain Eukaryota; kingdom Metazoa; phylum Chordata; class Mammalia; order Rodentia; family Cricetidae; genus Onychomys; species Onychomys torridus. The sequence continues at coordinate 77,887,931 of NC_050455.1, forward strand.
AATCAGGGGCTCACAGTACATTAAAGCTGGATATAAGAAGCGTGAAGTTGGCCACATTTCTCTGTAATGAGGGATCTGTTTTTAGAATGTACTGTAAATAATAAGCTTCCCTTCCTCCAATGTAATTCCTCCCCAATCTGCCGAAGGAGCAGAATTTAAATCTCCCTACATCTGCAGCCAAGAAAAGCACTAGCTAAGTATTTATAAATAGAAAGCTACAGGTGGAATTCAAAGGGAGTGGAGCCATTTCTCAGCAATAAATATAGTAGGAAGCTAGCAGCTTGTACAGATGACTTATAGGCAATCAGTCTTCTACTGTGGTCAAATTACCACTGTGGGGTTAGTATTAGTAAAATAATAATTATCAAAAAATAAAAACATGAAGTAATCAGGTTCCAGTCTATTGTGAGATGATAAGGGGCTCTATATGGTCCTTGATGAGAAAGAACTAGATGGACTTATGAGGCTCTGCTACATTGCATGTGTACTCATCCCATAGTAATACCAGCTTTTGTTAGACTTACTGGTGGCTGAAGAGTTACTGTCCTAAACAACTCATCTTAGCTTGTTTTTTTGTTTTTTTGTTTGTTTGTTTGTTTGTTTTTGTTTGAAACATAGCCTTGGCTGATCTCAAATTCATAGAAATCTACTAGTGTCTGCCTCTTGGGTGCTGAGATTAAAAGTGTATGCCACCACACTTGGCTCTAGTTGCTTTTAACTGTCAACTTGACACATTCTAGAGTCTTGTGAGAAAGGACTTAAATAAGGGATTTCCAGGATCAAATTGTCCCAAAAGCATGTCTGTTGGGATTGTCTTGATTGTTAGTTGAATATTAAGTATTAATATTGGGTAGCAATATTCCCTGGGGATGTAGTCCTGGACTGTGTAAAAGAGTTAGCTGAGAAGTTGAGCCAGCAAGTAGTGTTGACTAAGTCAAGATTGTTGCTATGAGTGAACATAATACTAATATAACATGATGGGCAGAAAAGCTGGAGAGTTCAGTATGTTCTAATTATTGCTATTGTTGATTTTTCACAATGACTTTTACCATGTCTGCAAATTCCATGTTTTTACCTTTACCTGATAGTACCCAACATCTTTGTCTGACCAGTGAGTAGGTGAGAAAATCAGGGAATCTCTATCAACATCCAATGCTACTGAAAATCCTTTCTATGTAGAAGGAAACTTTAAAATTAGGGATTCTCCCTGGCTTCTTTCTTTTTATTTCCAATTGTTTGGTGTATGTTCCATGTGTGTATGTGTATTTGTATGTGTTCATGCATGTGACCCAAAACTGATATCAGCTGTCTTTCTCGATCCATCTGTACTCTGTTTGTAGAGACAGGGTATCTCAATAGGGTATCTCAATCAAACATGGACCTTGCCAACTCTTGCTAGTCCAACTATCCAGCTTGTCCAAGGATCCTGTTTTTCTGCCTCTCTGGTACTGGGATTAGAGTTGCCCACCACATATCTCATGTTTTTATGTATTCTGGGGCCTTAAACTCCTCGCCACACCTTGAATGACAAGTGCTTTACCCACTGAGCTATATCTGCAGCCCCATAAGCTACTTTTGGTGTCGCATAGCTTTCCCCTGTTTCCCTCCCATCTTTTATTGAAAATAGATTTTTTTTACACAATATATTCTGGTTATGACTCCTCCTGTGGTAGTTTGAATGTAACTGGCCCTCATAAGCTCATAGGGAGTGGCTCTATCAGGAGATGTGGCCTTGATGGAGAAAGTTTGTCATTGTAGGGGTGGGCTATGAGGTCTCACATATGCTCAAGCCATACCCAGCATCTCAGTTCACTTCCTGTTGCTTGTGGGACCAAGATGTAGCTCCTTCTTTTCCACTCTCAGCTCTTTCTGCACCATGTCTGCCTGTACATTGCCAAATTCCTCCATGATTATAATGAACTAAACCTTTGAAACTGTAAGCCACCCAATTAAAGGTTTTCCCTTATAAGAGTTGCTATGGTTGTGGTGTCTCTTCACAGTAATGGAAATCCTATCTAAGACACCTCCCAACCCCTACAAGATCATCCCCACTTCCCCATGAATACAAATCCACACCCTTTCTATCTCTCCTTAGGAAAGATACTAGCATGAAAAGAATAATAATAAAATAAAATAAAGCAAAGCAAAACAAATAAGAATAGGAAAAACCATATTGACACAGAGACATGCACATTTGTACACAATGAATCCCATAAAAACACAATACTGGAAGCTATAACATTTACTCAAAGGACCTGTATGGTTAATGAAACAAATACCCTGACAAAATTTTATGAGACAAAGAATCTCAAAAGATGTCATTGAGTTTGTGTTCATTCTGCTACTAGACAATGCGCAGAGAGAGAGAGACATTGAAACACTATCCTAAATGGAATGTTTTATTTATTTTGTAATTTTTTTTAGATTCTTCTTTGATACAATACATCCTGACCATAGTTTCCCTTTCCTCCTCTCCTCCCAGCTCCTCTGTTCTACCTCAGTTCTACTCCCTCTCTGTTTTCGTTCAGAAAGGATCAGGCGTCTAAGAGACAACAACCAAACAGGACAAAACAAGATACAATAAGACAAGGCAAAAACCCTCATATGGAGACTAGACAAGGAAACTCAATAGGAGGGGGAAAGTCCCAAGAGCATGCAAAAAGAGTCAGAGACATACCTGTTCCCATTCTTCAGAGTCCGACAAAAACATCAAGCTAACAGTCAGAACATATATACAGAGGACCTGATGCAAACCCATGCAGGCCCCAGGCTTGTTGTTTAAGTCTCTATAAGCTCATATGAGCCTTGCCTAGTTGGTTCAGTGGACTATGTTTTCCTGTTATCCTCTATCCCCTCTGACTCCTACAATCTTTTCTCTCCCTCTACCATAGTGTTCCAATTTCCAAGAGGGACCTGATGAAGATCTTTGTTTTGTTTTTTGGTGTGTGTGTGTGTGTGTGTGTGTGTGTGTGTGTGTGTGTGTGTGTATGTGACAAGGCTGACACTTTGAATTGGATATATACATCAGGGTATCATTTTCAGAAGAGGATAATTTTCCCTCTCCCAGCAGTCAATCATTGCCTGTAGTTCTTTGACTGGATGTGGGACTCTGTGAAACTTTCCCCTTTGTTATGTCATATTTTGTTTGTGTTCTGACAAATAAATCTTGACTGGAGATAAGAAGGAAGAACTAGACATTAGTTAACCATAGAGACCAGGCAGTGGTGGCACACATCTTTAATTCCAGCACATGGCAGGAGGAAGCAGGAAAGTCAGGAGTTCAAGGCCACCATGAGCTACATGAGATTGAGCCAGTCTAAAAGAGAAACAAAACTAGGTGGTGGTGGTTGCACGCCTTTAAGCCTTTAATCCAGGCACTGGGTGGGGGTGTGGAGATAGGAATACAAGGCAGATAGAGACAGGATCTCAGTCTCCCCTTAGATCTGAGGATTCTTGGAGGTAAGAAGTCTTTCTAGTGGCTGGCTGCTCTGCTTCTCTGATATTTCTGCTTTCACCCTCCATATCTGACTCTGGGTTTTTATTGTTAAGACTAATTAGGATCACACTTCACCTCCATTTGTGCTAACACATCCATTGGTATTGCTGTTTTTCAAGTCTTGTTCATGTAGCCATTTCCAAGAGAGACTGTTTCACAGCAGATTTCCTGGTATTATGTCTCTTACAATTTTCTCACTCCTTCTTCTTAGACCCAAACATGCAGGAGCTATGATGTAGAAGTATCAATTGGGGTTTGTGTCCCCATGTTCTGTTGTGTACAATTGTAGTTGTCTGTGATGGTCTCCATTTGCTTCAAAGAGAAGCTTCATTGATGAGGGTTCATGACTATACTTAGCTGTGAGTAAAAGGATAAGACTTAGAGTGAGGAAAAGAATTATGCCAATCTAGCAAAGCATCAGTACTAGATTCTATTCTAAGGTCCATGACCTCCCTAGCCCCAGTAAGCTATCTGTTTCCAGTACAGGCATGATTTTCATCCCATTTAGTGGGGTTTACATTCAATTAGACATCCATTGGTTATCCCTGACATGTGAATGGCACTTTTTTGCACCTTTATGCATATGTTAACATACTATTCATTGTAGTGGTTCATTTTTATCTAATTCACTTATCCACATCAGACTTACAGAAAAGTTCTGGGAAATTTTCCTTTGGGGAAAAGCATATTGTTACAAGAACCTCCAGATTTTCTCCTGTCATGTTGATTTACTAGTAAGGTCGCTTGTTGAATCCGCCTTTTCAAGGGTGGGCCATTTTGTCTTTAGTGAGATAAGTCCATCCCTCATTCCCCTTCTGCTCTTCACTGGCTCTCATCACTACCACACATCCAGGGACAAAGAAGACTGATTATAATTCCACAAGTTGTCTAGAACTCCATTTTCATTGAATTAGAGGGATCTACTTCTCTATGAAATTATTTGCTAAGAATTTTCTTCTAAGTTTTAAGCCTTTAAAGACTTGCTTGCCATTCACTCATTCAAATAAGCATAACATTAGAGATTATTGTAGGACAAAAAAAGAACAACCCACACATAAGGTATAATATATTCCAGCTACAATTCTTGTACAGTATAGAAATGACAGTGTTAAATGAAATGATGAGACATAATTGTTGAGTTTGCACTAAAATTAGTGATGTTGACATTATAGAAAATTGATCTAAGCATTCATTGCTTCTGAAAACCAGGGCATGTGTGGAAACCCTGCTCTCTTTTTCACTACACTACACTTATACATATTAATGTACCAATCTCTATCTACAAGCTTATTTACTTGTTCTTATTTATTTATTTGTTTGTTTGTTTGTTTATTTAAGTACCATGATGAACCTTCTCCTCTAATATGAATAAATAAAAATTGTGTAGTTTTTGGGCACAATGGAATCCTGATATCTATTTCCTTTAAATGAAACACTATGGTGGGGTGTCCCAATTAAAGATTAGTTGTTGTTTCAAGGGCTCTTCCCAGTTTGTTTCCATATATAACCACATCTGATTCCAGTTATTAAGATGGCATCAATAATCAAAAATAAACACTAGTGGCTAGTGCTCCCAAGACAGTGTTGGTTCTTCAGAGGATCCTGCCAACACGCAGTTTCAAAATGTTTTGAAAATCAAGTGCCAACACTTCTACTTTGAGTCATTTTTCTTGTACTGTGTCTTGTTTCTGACACAGTCTGAGGAGATTGGTCTTAGCTATATGTCTGCCTGTGTCCAGCCTGCTCAATGTGCCTCTGACCACAGTGAATGAGGCAATTCATGCCCTCTTAGCCAAGGCTCAGCTGCACACCTAGTTTGTTTCTCTCCTAAGCAGCATGTGGTTGGCATCCCACTTTCATTCATGTTCCAGAAATGCTTCATTCTCAACACAGGACTTTCTCCCTCCTGTCTCTGTGCTGATCCTCCCATGCAGTGTGAACACGTCCACATGGAATTACTTTTTCTAAACCATTTACAATCTGTTCTTTTTTTATGTATCTCAGATGCATCTGCCATTGTGTCTCTGTCCTCTGCGTCATAGAAATAAATGTTACATAGTTCCGTCACAGTGTTTAAGTTTCCATCTAACCAAACAGTTTTTTTCTGCCCCCCACCCTCGAACAAATGTCAACAATTTTCATTCTTTGTCTCTATTCGCTGTATGCCCAACAATCTCCTCATGAATAAGTTCAGTGTATTGATGTCAGGAGTTTTTTGTGTCATTCTTCTTAGGCTGATTCAGCCTTTTCATTTTCTTAGCAATCCTGTTATTATGTAGCCAATTCACTTATGTAAATGACTTTAAAGTTTACATTAGCAGGACTGGTTTTCTTCAGTGTGAGTTTCTTCAGAGTTCCCAAGCTCCAATATTCAGAGGAATTAATGTAAGTTACAGTTAGAAATATCAAGCTGGGAGATAGTTTGGTCAGTAAAGGGCTTGCCTTCAAGCATGGAGACTTGGATCTGAGCTTGAGCTACCTTTAAGAACAAGCTCGTGAGTTGGTGGTGTGCGTTTATAATCCTCAACACTGAAAAACAGAGCCAAATAGATTCTTGATTCCTCATGGTCAGCCAGGATAGCCTACTTGGTAATTTCTAGACCTCTATACCAATATACATATTATTTAAAAAATAAGAATCATAGCCAAGGGTTTCCTCTTGACTTCAACAACCCCCACACAAGTACATGTAAAACTGCACACACACAAACACAGACACACATATACATACACATACTAAATAGTATCATAAAAATTAATCAATAATCATTTTCATGTGTGGCTACATTATCCTTTGTATTATTTCATTCAGAATGTAGGCTTATAACAAACCCTTCTGGCCAATGTAACATTTCTGTTGATGAGCAAATGCCCTTTGAATTAGAATGAACTGCATTGCTCATGGTTTTTTACTGAATACTGGACAGCACTTAAATCTAGTTCCAAAATGTTACTACCATCAGATAAGCATTCTGTTATCTCTAAACTGTGCTTAAAAATCTGGATGAAAGAATGCTGACTATTGACTAAAAATAAATAATTAATGTTCTGCTCAGCAAATAGAAAATCTAATTTAAGAAAACTGCTATTATTTTTTTCTCCAGAAATCCTCTTCTTGATTTAACAAGTAATTCTTTTCTGTTCTCATGAAAGTAAATATTATTGAACTACTTTACATGATTTAACACTAAGTACATAATCATGACATGTGGCAAAATGGGAAGGATACTGCTCCTCTAGACTATGTCTATTCAGTTGCTATGGGTTAGGAAAAATGACAACTTTCATGTATCTAGGAAGTGTTAGTGAACTCTGTGGTTTGATTACTCCTCCTCACATGGCTTTTGTCTTTGCAGAGTCTCCACATCTGTTGTATAATCACTGAAAATAGGTTATATTTGATGTATACACGTTGTGCAGAGATACTGGATAGATTTAACACTTTCTTACTCCAGTCATGAGAAAAAGACACAACAGTAACCAAAACAAACAAAAAAAAAAACCACTTTTTTCTTCTCCAGTCCAGAGGACTGGAGCGGTAGAGCTGGATATTAGTTATCTACTTCTTCAATAAAATAGAGGAAACCTTGAATTTTCATTAAATATCTGCTGCAACCTAAAGTTTCTCTTTACTGTTTCAAATTCAGTACTTCTATCAAATGGTTTATCACTTTACTATCTTTTTCCATACTTTGGATTAAATCTATGGCCTCTAACATGAAGGGCAAGCACTACCACTTAGCTGTGTCTCCAGCTCTCCACTTTTTATTTCCTTAAATTTTAGCTTTTATGACAGGATCTATATCTTGCTGTATTGAGCAGGTTGGATTTGAACTCACTATGTAGCATAAACAAGCCTTGATTTTCTGATTCTCATTTTCTTTGCTGAATCCTTGAATTATTCCAATTACAAGTCAGTATCATCATGCCAGCTTTTCACAGGTATTTCTAATCTTTCTATCTTAATGTTTCTTGGATTGGTAAATTGCATATTTGTCCATCTAATAAACTTTAGTAGTATTGGACATATTTTATTTTAACTCTTCAAATGTTATTTATTTATCCAACTTTCACAGATAGCAGAATACACTATTAGATTATATCCATCCAAGATACTTTGATAGAAAATTCATTATTCTTTTAAACTGAAATATTGGCTTACCTAAGCTAAAGAGTTCTGAAGGGAATTCAAGGGGCTGAAGAGGTTTGAACTTGTGAAATAACTTTGGTTATTTTTTTTATTTATGTACTTACTTATTAATTTATTATTTATTTATGTTTTATTTATGTTTCGTTTATTTATTTTGGTAGAGGGCCTGTCTTGGCTACCTTCAGTTTGTGCCTATTGACAGCAACTGTCTTTGCTATTTGTAACATTGTCAAGGAAATGTCAGTAATGCCTCTTCTCAGTTATCTCAGAAGAAAGCTTGCTCCTTGGCCTGGCCTAGCTATGACCCCCAGGTCTGCACAGCATCAGTAAGCCAGAAGTTAAACAGTTTGGGAAAGAATACTTGGAAAGCTCTTCATTTAGTAGAGTAGATTTTTCTTCTACATATAAATCAGAGGAGCTTCACCAAAGAATTTAGGTGTCCATTCCAACCCCATGTAAGAGAAAAGTGCTGGGTTCATCAATCTTGTTCTACCTAAAATAATTAAAAGGTAACAGAACAGCAAATGTCAGTCCTACTTGGGTATTTAGTATTTACATGGAGAGAGGATTAGGAATTACATACCTAGTTTTAATGTGCAATTTAGATGCTTGGAATATAAAGAAGACATAGCTAGATATTACTGCTTCCTTTTATTATAATAAAGATGTGAGGGATTATTTGAAAAAAATAATCTATATCTGTGAGATGATGCCAGGTGCTGGGAAGGTGAGGAGAACAAAGTTCAGCTGTCCTGGAGTCTAAAATCCACTGAACATAGAAGAATACATGCTTCTGTTTCTTCCCCTCGTCCTCCTCCTCCTGCTTTTTTACTTTTCAACAGCTTTTGTTTTAACTTTTGAGATTATAATTTAATTACACCATCTCCCCTGCCATTTACTCCCTCCATACCTTCCCAAAAACTTCTTGCTCTTTTACAAAATAATTGACCATTTTCATTAATTACTGTTATACACATATGTATAAATGTGTATACATATATACATATTCTAAATATAACCTGAGCAATCTATATAATGTTTATTCTTTTGTATGTTTTCAGAGCTGACCAAAATTTCTCTACTTTCAGCATTCATACATTACTTTGTGGTTATCATGCACTTGATTTTTTAATGATTTTTTTTAATGGTAAGATGATACGATAGACTTTGGCATGTGTATTGTTGTGTCCTTGTATAGCTCAAGTTTAGACAGTCTTGTGTGATGGTATTGTGTTCCCCAAAATATTGTGCACTCTAACTTATCTGGGGTTAGAGAATAGAACAGCCACAATATTAAACATGAAGGTTAGACAGTGGTAGCACACGCCTTTAATCCTAGCATTCCAAAAGCAGAGATCTGCCTGGATCTCTGTGAGTTCAAGGCCACACTGGAAACAGCCAGGCATGGTAACACACACCTTTAATCCCAGGAAGTGATGGCAGAAAGCGGAAAGGTATATAAGACACGAGGACCAGGAACTAGAGCTGGTTAAGCTTTTAGGCTTTTGAGCAGCAGTTCAGCTGAGATTCATTCTGGATGATGACTCAGAGGCTTCTAGTCTGAGAAACCAAGATCAGCTGAGGAATTGGCAAGGTGAGGAAGCTGTGGCTTGATCTGCTTCTCTGATCTTCTAACATTCACCCCAGTACCTGGCTCCAGGTTCGTTTTTATTAACAAGACCTTCTAACAATTTGTGCTACAGTCATGCTGGTGATATTCATGGTTCTAGCTTATTATATTACTGGGAGACACAATATCACAGCAAACATCCTGAAACTCTGCCTGCTAACATTGCATACTGTTCCTTGAGTCTTAGATATGAGAGTAGGTTTGTAGATGTACCTATTGGAATTTTGGGCTCCATAACTTTGGTTGGCTGCAATTTTCTGTAGTAGTTGCTGCATTGTAAAGAGAAGTTTCTTTGATAAGATGTGAGGACTACATTTATCTGTAGGTATAAAGATTTTTGTTAGAGGTTCTGTTGGTGTAGTAAAGTAATGCTTTCAACTTCTCTATTATCCATGAACTTATTAGCACCAATTGGTTAACTGGATTTCAAGTACGAGGCATGGTCTCCTTCTTGTTGAGATTGTCTTAGTCCAATTAGAGAGATTTTAGCTACTGCCAAGGTAAATTTGCCACTACTGTACACTTAGAGGTATTGGGCTAGGATTGTCATTGTTGTGGTTCATAAATGTCATAACTGGGTAGGACTGTTGGTTGCTTTCATCTTTTAGAAGCTTGCATGGTGCCTTCTAGTACCATGAAAAATAGTCCTCAGAGAGAAGTTATTCCAGGCTTTTCTAGCTTAGGAAAATTTCAAACTAATGAATTTAAAATCCCAAACTAATACATTTGAAAAATCATAGTTGTGACTCTTCTTGAACATCTAGTACTATCAGACCTACAGAAATCACAAAGGCAGAATTATGGTAGTTAATAAAAATAAAAATAGGAAGGGAATCAGAAGAAGGGGTGAACTAAGAGGGCACTGGGTTGAATATGAATCGGGTGCATGATAAGACTGTATAATGATATCATAATGAAATATGAATATATATAAAATCTAATTTCAGTTTTAAATTTTTTCATCTAATTGATTTGTACTTCAAAATTTTGTTCTTCAGCTTAATGTGTTCTGGTTTTAAATCTCAGTCAACTGTAAAGAAAATTCATTTTTGTAGCAAATAACATTTTCCTATTGTTTAGTCCATTAGTGAGGGTAAACCTTCTTTATGTTTGTGCTATCATTCCTGATAGACAAGGCTTCTGCTGTCTATAAATATGAAGTGCCCTCATTCCTTGTGACTGATAGATGTGTTTTCTGTATTTTTATCCCTTACTTGCTTTTCATCAGTCATGGATCAGTCATGGAAGCCTTCTCTTTATCTGAAGACTGTCAGTCCAGCCATCTGCTTAGCTGACACAGGTTTTTGGCTATGTGTACTGGGAAGACTGCTCTCACTTTGATAAGAGCAGCTGTCAGAACACACAAAAAAAGACCATTTGCACCTGTCTGATTGCATTCCTTATAATCCTGAAAGCAAAGCAGGTCTGACATTCAAACTGTGCAGTGCTTTACTGTGGAGATGTGGTGACAGAGGCCCACTCCCGCACTGAATCATTCTGATCAGAACTGTGGCCAGGAAAGGGGGAAGGCTATAGATTTAAGAGAATTTTATCTTTGTGACTTCCTTTTATATAGTGAAAATTAGAGCAAATGAAAATGAAGAGGTTGAGCCAAAGGACAGTGTCAGCTTCTGAGCCTATTTTGACTTCCTTCATTTTAACCCTAGTATCTGAATTTGCTACTGTTTTAGGTAATCCATTAAGCTGAGTTTTCTTTCTTCATACTGCCTCCTTACAATCTAACTAGACCTTATAGATTAACTAGCAGGCTATTGATAAGCATATCAATCAGCCATGGACTAGCAGAAGTGACCGTTTTTTATCATCATAATAGAAAGAGAAAAATGTATATGAACAATGAAATGAAATATGATTTGAATGTAGTGCACAATAAGGATTTCTATTTAATGGAGGAAATCAATTGTACATTTCTTTCTGTACATATTGAGTGGTAATGTTTTATTGATATGGTAGTCTATGAAAAAGTTCTTATTATGAATAAATATAAGACTTATTTAAATATTCATATTTTAAGTAGTTTTTTTACAAAGGTTTTTATGGCTTAAAATGAGCTCACAATATATATGTGGTGGTTATAACTTTATTAATTTATTAATTCTTATTGTATATTTATTTATTTATTTATTCATTTATTATCTATTTGTGAGTGTGTGTGTGTGTGTGTGTGTGTGTGTGTGTTATGAGAGTGGCGTGCTTGTTCCTCACTGGGTACCCATCATGCCTTCCCAAACATGATATGCTGTGCCTTCAAACCATGAACTGAAATAAACCTTTTTCTCTTAGATTGCTTATTGTCATGTACTTATTTTGGTTACTGAAATGAGAAGAGTAACTAATACACAAATATACCTTTAAGAGGAGTTATGATAAATGTATGCTTTCATTTTACATCAGGTTGCAGAAGTAGGAAATGGTAAAATCTGTCTTCATTTTATGTCATTGAACTGTGTTAATATAAACCCTCTCTTATCTGAGCTGGTTAATTGCTCTATATGTAGATACTAGAATTGACATTTACTGTTATTTCAGACTGTTTTCTTATTATTAGATGATCACTTAAACTGTTTTCTAGGATCTCTCAATCCAAATTTCACCCAAAAATATAAATAACCTGTGACAGGAATACAGAATGAATATTTTGAGATTATTATTTTGTTTATAAATAATATGTTGCTCCAGCTATGCTAGCAACATTATGTTTTTAAACATTATTTATTTAAACTTGAGAAAAAGATTTGTAGGGAATAAGAACATACTTATAATACTGTCTAATACTTTTATAGTTTACATTATTCTATAGCTCACATTATGACATGTTACTACATGCTCTAGATTTTGTTATATAAGATATTTTCAGGAGAATGCTTTGTAAATTTAGATACAGGAAAGAATAAAACTCTTTTCTGAATATTACTAGGAAACTTTTATCATTGATGTGGTTTTATTTTACAAGTTTTTTGTCCTGCAGACAGAGAGATAAGAAGAGTTATGTTGTAGTAGCATGTTTGAATTTTACAGATAATCATATTATGTATTAGGCTGATTCAGAAACCACTCATAGACAAATGCTAAACCTTTCCTTGGGCAATTCCCAGCCATATAGCATAAAAGCATAGTTCCTAAAATGTACCATTACAGACATTGTAGTTTCAAACAACATGGGGAAGATGATCTCTTTTTCCATATCTGAGGACTCCCAAATCTAAACCAGGAAATATACAATGACATGTAATTGGAGCAGCAAAAGTTATCACCTATATTTAAACAAAGTAGTTAAAATAGTTTTTTCTAAGCTTTTGTATTAGAAAAAATGGAAAATGGAAGATAATTTTGGACATGGCTCCTTAGTTCAGGAGCATGCAACAAGATACATAAGATCTACAGCAATCAACAGAGTGCAAATTTCTTTCCCAATTAGTGGTGCAGGCAAGAGAGCTAAATTCAGAGAACGAAGAGGTCACTACAAGTGAAGCAGATCATATGGGGAACAGCCTATGAAGGAGAAAGATTCTGAAGGTTTAAATAGAGTAAACCCTCCTGGGAGAAAGACAATGGTGATGCGTACTTGGTCTAGAAGAATAGATGGAGCCACTGAAAGAAAATGGAAGGAAATTCAAACAGACCAGTTGGTTTGGAGCTAAGTGTGGCAACAAGATGCTGAAGCTGTGATTAAAGTCAGTATGGGCCTCCTGTGTCTGTCTTCACTAGGTGACCTCAGAGCACTGCTTTTGAGTCATCTGAGGAGCTTGTTTGTTTGTTTTAAGAACCCAGACACCAGGCTAAAACAAAACAAAACAAAAACAAAACATAAAGTTAGAATTTATGAAAAAAGTTCTACAAAAACAGTGACAGTTTTTCTCTGGGCAGTCCATTATATTAGAGGCAGCAATTTCAGGATTAAAACCATGGAAAACACCTCCCCAAAGATTAGCCAATGAAAGGCCCTGTAAGCAATTTACTTAAAATGAGCAACTCTAAAATTATAAAAATACAATTTTATCTTTTATAAACTAAGATTTCCATTTCCCATTATAACATGCTCTATTTATTTTGTAAATGGTTTTCAAGGTCTTTTCTTTAACATAAATGAATTATGCATGAACTTAGTGTATAAAAGATTTTTTTCTTTCCATGCTGTGAAGATACTAAACATCCAGAGTATTTTTAAAATGTAATTTTGTGAAAAATATGAAAAATGTATTTAAGTACTGAAGATTGAGGTCAAGAAAATTATTTATTTTATTACTGAATTGTACCTTTTCTCCATGTGTCTGAGAGTAATACTTCTTTTTTTCAGAGATGATGACTGAACCCAGGGACTTGAGCATGCTAGGCAAGCACTCTACCACTGAGCTAAATCCCTAACCCCAAGAGCAATACTTTTTAATTCCTGTATTTTTCTTCTGTTTTTAAGAATATAGTATAATTGCATCATCATTTCTCCCTTCTTTTTCCTTCTTCCTCTAAACTCACCTGTATACCATTCTTTGCTCTCTTTCAAATTCATGGCCTCTTTTTTTCATTCATTGTTTTAAATGAATAAATGTATATGTATGTAGACATATGCTCCTAAATGCAACCTTATTAGTCTTCATAATATTATTGTTTTGTATCTTTTCATTGTTGACCATTTAGTGTCAGATAACAAATTGGTGTGCTCTCCCTGACAAATATGTTTCCTTCTTCCAGCATTCCTTAGTTGCCTATAATTCTTTGTGTGGGGTTGAGGTCTGGTAGACTTTCCCTGTCCACTTTGTCATGTTTATTGGTGTTGTCCTTGTTGGACTCATTTAGGCAGTTATGTTGGTGAGACTTTATGGATGAAGCTTCTGACATTTCTAGGAGAGACACAATTTGACAAGAAAAATCCTTGATTCTCCGACTGTTAAAATTTTTCTGTGCCCCCTCTTCCACAGTGTACCCAGCATCTTAGCTGTAGGAGTTGTTTCATAGATGTATCCATTGTGATTGACCACCACAACTCTGAATTTTTATCAGTTTTCCTTTTCTGTAATGGTCTCTGTCCATTGCAAAGAGAGTTTCCTTGATGAAGGATGAAGACTAGACTTATTTGTGTGTATAAGGACACACATTTAGAGTGTAGTTAAGGATTATGCTGGTTTAGAAAATTGGTGGTTGAAAGTTCTTCTCTAAAATGCATGATTTTATTAGCTCTGAGGAATTGACTAGGTTTCCAGTACCAGACATGATTTCTTACTTGTTGAACAGTCTTATCTACAATTAAAGCGTTATTAGTACCTGCCAAGGTATGTGTGCCATTACTATGCTGTAATTTTTGTTTCGTGCTTGCTGTTATTTTATCTTAGGCATCATAGCTGTTAGTTGCTTCAATCCTTTGGAAATTTTTATGGAATGGCATCTTCTTGTGCCATGAAAGCTGGTCTTCAGGAAGGAGGTATTCAGGTCAGTTCCACTCAAATCTCTCTCTCTTTTTTTAATGATTAATCAATCAAATAAAATTTAAATAAACTATTAATTCATTTTTTTCTTTTTTGTAAGCAATCAAATTTTTAAATTTTTTGTACAATATATTTTTATTATAGTTTGCCTCCCTCAACTCCTCCTAGATCCTCCCCACTTCTTCACTCACACAAATCTACACCCTTTCTTTTACTTCCATTTCCATTCTTAATACTATTTTTTAAGCCCCTTATTTTGTAGAGTGGGCTACATTTTAAAATATTTCATACACTACTATTAGATAAGCATTCCAATAATTTCAGGTTTTAATTTTTAGCTTCATATGTTATTCCCCTTATAGAAATTATGTCTTTCAGCAAAATTGTTCAATTTGCTTTTGGGGAAGATGTCTGTATTCTCATTCTTAGAGCATTATCTTACCTAGAACTGTACACCTCTTTCCCATTTTGCCTATCTAATTCTTCCTCTATCTAGAGCAAATGATCAAGTCCTGTTTTATAACCAGTTCCATCCATAAACTCTTTCTGATTTCAACAAGTGAAATGATGCACAGTATCTATCAAAGTGCTTCCTACTTTATATGTAGTTAATTTTTAGCTTTCCATGTCTCCTTTTTCTCTGTGCATTGCTTTACTAGGTCACATACATCACTTGAAAATACTCCCTGTAATTTTTAATCTATTTAGAAACATGTGTCACTCAATATTTTCTGATAATTTTCTTCTTATCATTTTCAACATCATGATTTTCATTTCTTCTAGCTACCAGTGTCCAGGAAATAAAAGGGACCATATCTCCTGTATTTAGTGCTCACATTTTGGTAATATTTAAGAATCATAAGTAGTAATTTTACTACTTTTGATATCTGTCTTAGTTAGGGTTTTTATTGCTGTGAAGGGACACCATGACCACAGCAACTCTTATAAAGGAAAGCATTTAATTGGGGCTGGCTTGTAGTTCAGAGGTTTAGTCCATTATTGTTACAATGGGAAGCATGGTGGTACACAGGCTGACATGCCGCTGGAGAGGTAGCTGAGAGTTAGTTCTACATTAGGACTGGCAGGCAGTAGGAAGGAAGAGATACTAGACGTGGCTTCATCAATTAAACTCCAAAGTCCACCCCCAGTGACACACTTTCTCCAACAAGGCCACACTTACACCTAATGCTACTCCCTAAGCATTCAAATACATGAATCTCTGGGAAGCAATCTTATTCAAACCACCTCAATATCATATTCTTAGAAAGATTATGCTTTAACATATATAAATTAACATATTCTCTCAATTTTTATATAACAAACACATCTGATACTCACATGTCTGAATAGCTTTGTAGCCATCCTAACAATATATGTTTACAATTCTGAGTCAGCTCCTGGCATTTTTGATTGTACTGTGAATTTGGTATTTGCTTTCATATCAGCATGCTTGCATATGAGTCTGGATATTAATTCTCACATTCATATAGCTCTGTTATTGCTTAGGGAACATGATCTCTTTTCTTATCAGTTGACATTAATATGAAGCTGAAGGTAAAATAAACATTGCATCTTCTCCCATATATTATTGAAAATTGAACTCTAAATTACCATTTTTTAAAAAATGAATGAAATCTCTATTACTCTTCAAATTGTCATTACTATTTTAGTGGACTATTTGCCTGTTAAAATAAATGCAAAATCACTGTACCCCTTTAAAAAAGGAATACTGTATAAAAGGAGGATAATTATAATGTAAGAGAAACAATTTCATCAAAGAACAGTATTTTTTAACCTTTTTCATACCCTACTTGTTAAGATTTAAAAAATTAATTTCTGATTATCAACATTAAAAATAAAATGATGAATAAGCTTTATAAATTAATTTAGAAATATTAGGAAACAGTTTCTAATATAGTTTTAGGGTATTTATGATTATAAATACACAGAAACAGAACAACTTATACAAGCAACAAATAAAATAAAATATTTTTAAAGAGTGAAACAATAGAAATTAAACAAAGCCTCAAATGCTAATTTTGCTACAAATCTTTTGTGTAAAATTAACTTGATTTTTTCCCTGACCATGGATATATCTTTTGTGGATCAATTCATGGACATATTTATAGAAAACAAATATGAGTCCTTTCATGAGATTCTTTAGGTCAATTGAAACAAAGGGAATAAATATGTTAGATATTTTCCAAGTGAACAACACCAGGGCAAATGAAAAGAATGCCCAATAAGTTCCATAAAATGATTAATAGGCACCAATAGAAAAGCACTAAGACCAACATTTAATAAAGGAGACCACATGAAACAGAAAAGCTTCTATATGTCAAAGGACACTATCATTCAGGAAAAGCTGCAGGCTACAGAGTGAGAAAAATGAAAATTTCTTTACCAATTCCACTTCTGATATAGGCTTAGTATAAAAAGAAGAAGAAGAAGAAGAAGAAGAAGAAGAAGAAGAAGAAGAAGAAGAAGAAGAAGAAGAAGAAGAAACTGGACATCAAGAAAAAAAAACCTATAAAATGGGATACAGAAGTAAGTAGAACATTCTCAAAGGTTGAAACACAAATGGCTAAAAAACACTGAAAGAAATGTTCAACATCTTTAGTCATCAGGGAAATGCAAATTAAAACTTTTTTTTAGACTTCCTCTTATACTACTCAGAATGGCCAAGATCAATGAAATATATGACAGCTCATGTCTGCAAAGATGCCGGGAAAGTGAGAAACCTTTTCATTGCTGATGGGAGTGCAAACTTGTACAGCCACTATGGAAATCAGTGTGTTCCTCAGGAAACTAGAAATAGATCTTCCAAAAATCCAGCTTTACAATTCTTGGGTATTACCCAAACATGCATCATCCTACCACAGAGATACTTTCTTATTGACATCTAGTGCTGCTCTAGCCACAAGCACCAGAAATTAAAAAAAAATAGCAGATGCCCATCAACTGACAAATTGATAAGGAAAATGTGGTACATCTACACAACGGAATAATGTTAAACTGTTAAAAGAATTAAATCATGAATATTGTAGGCAAATGGATGGAGCTAGCAAAAAAAAAAAAATCATCCTAAGTGAAGTAACCCATACCCCCAATGTCAGCCTTATCGCTGAAGACAGACAGCACTTATATATTTTATTGAATATGGAGTGGTTGAACAGGTGCCCAACTAGATCTTTTACTCCTACTATCTTATGTTCATGGTACTGAGAGGTATTTACAACTACCAAAGGAGAAAATAAATCATTAACTCAGCTACAAACCCTAAGATCTACAGCAGTGACATGCCTGCAGATATGTTGGTTCTGCTGTGGAACAAATGTGGGAGTAACACGCTACATGCTTGATGCTGCTTTTGTGGCCAAGATTCTGCAACTAGTTTGGCCATGGCACTAGGAGAAAGCCAGTGTTATGGTTCTGCTAAAGGAACAACAATAAAATGATTCTTAATGGCATTCTGCTATACCCATAGATCAGCCCTCATCAGAGAAACTTCTCTTTCAGTAGATGAGACTAATACAGAGACCCAAGTGAGAGACCTTGGAACACTCAGTCCTAAATGGTATGTCTTCGAATTCCTCCTCTCAAGTCTCAGTTATCTGTGCAGAGGAGGAGCAGGAAAGATTGGAAGAAAAAGGAAAGATGTATAATTCTAAAGAAACAGTGACCCCAAGAAACAATAAACTGATGCAGATGTGAACTCACAGAGACTGCACACACAGGGGCCGCTCAGGTTCAAGCTAGATGGGGTCCCATTTTTCTGAGAAGAGGGAGCAGATAGACTCCTACTCCTAACAAAGAAACTATCTGCAACTGTCATCCATTTGCAAATGAAAAATTAGTTTTCTCCAGTTGAGTCTCACAGGGTATATAAACTGCACTTGTATGTAGGACCTCTGCCCAGCCATGTATGGAAAACACAAAACTGGACTCAATGATATTTTTGTTTACTTTTTGTCTCCAATTTCTTTATTTGGGCATTTTTTTTTCATATTGGTTTTTTGCCTGTATATTACAGTTTCCAATTTTGTGTTTTTGTTGGTTATAGTGTATGTATGTGTGTGTGGGTGTGTGTGTGTGTGTGTGTGTGTGTGTGTGTGTATGTTTGTGTGTGTGTATGTGTGTGTGTGAATTTCTAGTGTTTTACTTGTTCATTCATTTGTGTTTTGTTTTTGTTTTGTTTTTGTTTTTTTGTTTTTTGTTTTTTGAGACAGGGTTTCTCTGTGTAGCTTTGTGCCTTTCCTGGGACTCACTTGGTAGCCCAGGCTGGCCTTGAACTCACAGAGATCCATATGGCTCTGCCTCCTGAGTGCTGGGATTAAAGGCATGTGCCATCACCACCCAGCGCGTGTTGTTTTTTAAAGAGAAAGAAAGGGCATGACATTGGAGAGCTGAAGGGTAGGGAGGATCTAGGATGAGTTGCTGGAACAAAAAGCATTATCAGAATATATTATATCAAAAACTTTTAATAAAAAGCAAATAAATAAATAAACAAAATCAAAGACAGGATAGGTATATGCAATCCTTGATGACCAGTACATTGAAATACTTGGTGAATACTGATATAAACTAAACATTATGTTTTTTTTATTCAGGAATTCTGAGAAATATTTATAACTGAGCAAGAAGAGAGATTGATTTTTCTTTTATTATATCCATATTTTTTACATTCATTGAATGTTTTAATTGTAAATTAGAGTCTTACCTTTCATCTCTCTATTATGTTGCCAAAGTATGTAGATGATAGTCTTTCACAAATGTTCTTGCCAGAAAAACACATCATTTCTATATTCCTATAAAGGCCTTGGTGGAAGTTTTGCTATTATCTCAAGCATCTGTGGTTCCCAATGGCCACTTTATGTGAGTAAAGGCATTATCCCACAAATAGAATGTGCAAATGGGCCATACCCACCACTTTTCATCCAGTGTCTGTTCAGTGACTGAAACATAGTATACATGAGAAAACATAACCAAACAACACTGAAAGGCCACAGAAAAATCTCAGATAAAGATTTCTAAAACCTATTCCCTACATTTGCTAAAACAAAAAACAAAACAAAACAAAAAACCCACAAAAAACAAAAAACAAAAAAACCCAAAAACCAAAAAACAAACAAACCAGAAAAACTAGTCATGGACACTTAGCAGAGTAATTTAGAGGGCAGAAAAACTTTCATCAGAAACTGAAGATGCATGACGAATTGGCTATTTTTATTTTTTCCCTTTTTTATTATATTTGTGTTTTAATTTTACACATCAGCCATGGGTTCCCCAGTCCTCCCCCCTCCTGCCCCCACCCCCACCTTCCCCCACCCCCTCCCCTCCATTCCCATCTCCTACAGGGCCAAGACTCCCCCGGGGATTCATTTAAACTTGGTGGATTCAGTACAGGCAGGTCCAGTGCCCTCATTCCAGGCTGAGCAAAGTGTCCTTGTGTAAGCCCCAGGTTCCAAACAGTCAGCTCATGCACTAAGGACAGGTCCTGGTCCCACAGCCTGGATGCCTCCAAAACAGTCCAAGCCACTCAACTGTCTCACTTCTCCAGAGGGCCTGATCCAGCTGGGGGCTCCACAGCCTTTGGTTCACAATTCACGTGCTTCTATTCGTCTGGCCTTTTGTCCCCTTGCTTTTTCCAATCCTGGGATCAATAAATCATGCTCCCGCAGTCCCTCCTCCTTCTTGACAACAAGACACATGGAGCTCCACCTGGGGCCTGGCTGAGAATCTCTGCATCCACTTCCATCAGTCACTGGATGAGAGTTCCAGCTCTACCCTCAGGGTGTTTGGCCATCTGATCACCAGACTAGGTCTGATCAGGCTTTCTCTTGACCACTGCCAGTAGTCTACAGAGGATGCATCACCTCAGGGAACCTCTCCAGCACTCTGCCCACTCCTGTTCTCATGTGGTCCTCATCCATCATTGTCTACCATTCCTTGTTCTCCCTTTCTGTTCCTGATCCAGCTGGGATCTTCTGCTCCCCCAAGCCTCCCTTCCCTCAAACCTTGCCCTTCATTTCTCCCACTCTCGTCCAGGTTGTTCATGTAGATCTCATCTATTTCTCTGTCATTGGGGATCCCTGTGTCTTTCCTAGGGTCCCACTTTCTAGGTAGCCTTCCTGGAGTTGTGTATATAACACCAGTAGCACAGACACTGAGAGAAACAATCAATCAATGGGACCTGTTGAAACTGAGAAGCTTTTGTAGAGCAAAGGACACAGTCAACAAAACAAAGTTACCCCCTACAGAGTGGGAAAAGGTCTTCACCAACCCCATAGCTGACAGAGGGCTGATATCCAGAATATATAAAGAACTCAAGAAATTAGACATCAAAATGCCCAACAGTCCAATTAAGAAATGGGCTATAGAACTAAACAGAGAATTCTCCACAGAGGAAGTTCAAATGGCTGAAAGACATTTAAGGAATTGCTCAACATCACTAATTATCTGGGAAATGCAAATCAAAATGACTCTGAGATACCATCTTACACCTGTCAGAGTGGCTAAGATCAAAAACACAGAAGACAGCTTATGCTGGAGAGGATATGGAGCAAGGGGAACTCTCCTCCACTGCTGGTGGAAATGCAAGCTTGTACAGCCACTTTGGAAATCAATATGGTGCTTCCTTAGAAAGTTGGGAATCCATCTCCCCCAAGACCCAGCTATAGCACTCTTGGGCATATACTCAAGGAATGCTCAATCATACCACAAGGGCATTTGTGTAACTATGTTCATATCAGCATTGTTTGTAATAGCCAGAACCTGGAAACAACCTAGATACCCTTCAACTGAAGAATGGATAAAGAAAATATCATACATATACACAATGGAGTACTACTCAGCAGAGAAAAACAATGACATCATGAGGTTTGTAGGCAAATGGATGGATCTAGAAAAAAATCATCCTGAGTGAGGTAACCCAGACTCAGAAGGACAAACATGGTATGTACTCACTCATAGTAGGATACTAGATGTAAAACAAAAATTGGCTATTTTTAAAAAAAGTTAATGACTGAGTAAACAATTATAAAATGGATAATATACAGCCTAAAGCAAGATTAAACACTTCAGTGAAGAATATATTAGGAAATAGTGGATAGGAAAAACCCCATGATCCAACTTGGCTACAAAAAATATTTGTCTTTATCATGATAAATAATATATAAGCAGAGTCAGTTGAAATGCTTATCAGAATTATTCTGTTAAAGTATTTCACTTATTGGAGTCTAGAGAGATGGCTAATGTAGCAGTTAACACTACAGGCTGCTTTTCCAGATGAATGACGTTCAATTCCAGGCACCCACACAGTGACACCAAGCTGTCTGTAACTCCAATCCCAAAATACCCAGTGCCCTCTTTTGGCTTCCATGGTAACCAGGAATACATAAAGGCCTCGAAAATCATGAACATATACTTCCAGAAGAAAGTTGTTTTAAAATATAACTGCAATTTCTACATACAGCATAAGTTAGAGAATATAAGGAGTACTTTTTTACAGAACTGAATCTACATAAACAGAAAATTTGGCTCATTGTTTAATGTATTACATTTATAATACTTAATCTATAACTTGATATTCCAGTGTGAAATATACTAATTTAACATTCTGATAGGAATAGTATATAATTTTCATTCAACTGAAATTAAATCTTATTAGCTATTTATTCCTTATTTGTGCCTATTGAAAATAGATTTTTTTATCACATAATATATCCTGATTATGGTCTTCCCTCCTCCCAATTCTTCTTCTACTGCTCCTCCCATTCAAATCCACTCCCTACCTATTTTTCATTAGAGAATGAACAGACTCCTAAGGGATAATAATAAAACAGAATAAGATGAAAAAAAAATCTCACATATGAGAATTGGACAAAACAAATAAAAAAGAACATAGCCCAACAACAGGCACAAGAAACAGAGACCCACTTGTTCATACATCTCAGGAATCCAGGAAAACACTAAACTGAAAGCCATAATAAATACACAGAGAACCTGGTACAGATCTGTGCAGATGATATCTATTCATGCTGCTTCAATCTCTGTGAGTTTGTAAGACCTTTGTTCATGTTGATTTTAGAGGGCCTTTTCTTCTTGGTGTCTTTTATCCCCTCCAGCTTTTACGCTCCTTCTGCCTCACCTTCCATGGTTTTCCCTGAACCCTGAAGGGAGGGATCTCATAGAAACATCCCATTTAGGGCTGAGTGTTCCAAAGTCTCTGACCTTCTGTCCTATTTTTCTGTGGGTCTCTGTTTTATTCCCAAATGGTGCAAGAGGAAGCTTCTCTAAAGGTGGCTAAACAAGGCACTAGGAATATAGCAGAATGTCATTAGAAGACAATTTATTGCTACTATTTTTTAATACATCAGTAAAATTTAGTTTTACCCTTGGTCCCTGGGCTATCTACTTGGAGGGTTTTGGTCATTCAAGCAGTTTCAGATATGGGTTTCATCTTGTGAAGAAGGCCTTTAGCCAAATCAGATGTTTGTTGGTTACTCCACAAATTTTATGTCAACATTGCACTAGCATATCTTGCAGAAAGGACGTCATTGTATATCAGAGTTTGTTACTGTTTTAGTGTTTACATTTCTCTTTTGGTAGCACAAAGAGTAGTACCTTCCTGTACCAAAGACACTAGAACATAGGGTGAAGTCTCTATGGAGGCACCAGCTTGACTTCTTGATGTTCAATGAGTTGTTTAGGTGTTGCCTTCATCAACAGGGCCTTGCTGTCCATTTTTGGAGAGCAATCTATATAGTCTAGGATAGTTTGGAGGTTCCCATGGGACCCCTTTGACCAGCACCTCAATTAGATATAAATCAATCCTAGTAGAAGTTTCATTTGGTCACAAAAGATTGGAAGTTGAGATTCTATCTCCCCCATGATTTGGAAATTTCATTTAGATCCTCATCATATATGTATATAATTTAGGAAGCTTCTATTATATTAGGTTTCCATATTAATTCTCCAGTTCTTACCATGTTTATGATTTTACCATCATTTCTAGTTTCCTTGAGATCACCAATGCAGTTTTGATAATATTTTCCAGTAAGTAGCTTTCTGTGTTTCATTCATTTATACTTTTGTCTGTCTTTGTTCCTTTTGTATTGCTGTGACAAAACACATTGACCAAGTCAGCTTATAAAAGGAAGTGTTTAGCTGGGTGCTTGTAAACAGTTTCAAAGGGAGAATAATTAAGGATCTTGGCAGGGAACCTGACATCAGGCAGGCAGACATGGCACTAGAAGAATAAGTAAGAGCTTAGATACTGAGACAACCACCTCCAGGCTAAGAGAGAATGAGCCACATTGGAATGGCACAGGTTATAGAAACTTGACAGCTCATAGCCCCTCTAACAAGGCCACACCTAATCCTTCCCAAACAAATCCACCATCTGGGGACCAATAATTTAAATATATGAGCCTATATGGGCCAATCTCATTCAAACCACTGTGGTCTGTATTGAGATTTCAACACATTTAGGCTATCATTTAATTGTGTTTCTAGACTTCAGTTGTGATCATCTTCCATTTAATTACTGTGTTACCATGAAGGCATCAATTGTAGCTTTATGTTTTATTTTTATTTTTTATTTTTTGCCTGTTTCAGTTGTATCCCTTTCCTTTCATATTCTAGTTGCTGTGGGATATCCTGTGAATGTTTGTTGCTCTCATTGGTTAATAATAATAAAGCATTTTGGCCAATGGTAAGGCAAGATAAGGTTAGGTGGTACAATCAAACTGAGGACAGAGATAAAGAAGGGTGAAGTAAAGGAGATGGCAGCCAGCCCCCAAGGAAGCAAGACATAGAAAATGAAGTAACCTAGTAGTCTAAGCTGTGGTCATCCTGGCTTACCCCAGTAATCAGATCAGTTAGTACCCTAACTTTTACTCTAGAGTTTTCTTTTAGTAACTGATGGAAGCAGATGCAGAGATCTACAGCCAAGCACCAGGCCGAGCTCCAGGAGTCCAGTCAAAGAGAGAGAAGAGGGATTCTATGAGCAAGGGTCATAAAGTTCATGATGGGGGAAACCTACAGAGACAACCAAACTAGTGGGAACCTCCAACCAACACCTGTGGAGCCTCCATGGGACTGGACTAGGCCATCTGCATAACAGGGACAGTTGTGTAGCTTGATCTGCTTAAGGGGCCCCCTGGCAGTAGGATCAGTAGGCTTTTTGGAGCCTACTATCTATAGTAGGACAACTTGCATAGCCTTGTTGCAGGGGGAAGGACTTGGACCTACCTCTGCTGAATGTACCAGGCTCTGCAGACTTCCCATGGGCAACCTTGCCTTGTTGGAAGAGGGAATAGGGAGTGTTTGGGGAGGGGGTAAAGGGAGGAGGGGCAGAAGGAGGGAGGATAGGGGGATCTGTAATTGGTATATAAAACAAATATAAAAATTCCTTAATAAAAAAAGAGACACTGACAAATGAAGAAGGAGGAGGAGGAGGAGGAGGAGGAGGAGGAAGAGGAGGAGGAGAAAGTGAGGTAACAATCCAGGAACCACATGGCAAAGCATAGATAAGAAATATGGATTAATTTAAATATACACCTAGCTAGTAATAAACCTGAGCCATTGGCCAAGAATTTGTAATTAATATAAACCTCTGAGTGGTAATTTGGGAAGCCACTGCAGGGTATAATCGAGCATATGGGACAGAAAACTCAACCTCCATTAACACATAGTAACGGCAGTTTTACTTTAAATGCCTTACTTTCCAAAGCAAACGTTTAAAGATGACTAATATTTATGTGATTTCAAGTACAAGTAAGTATAGATGCCCTTAGAGAATAATATAAAGGAAGGAAGGAAGGAAGAAGGGAAATCAGGGTGCTTGTAAATATATTTTATTTTTAAGGTGTTTGGATGCACAAGAGGAACCTCTGTCATCCTGGCTTGTGTAATAGTTCAGGGTTTTGTTTTGTTTTATTCTCATATGAAAATGTGTGGTCAGTCTTTGGCAATGAGAAGTGAATTATATGAATTAGGAGATTTTTCTTGAAATTGGATGATATCATCAATATTATTACTTTTCATATACCAGTTTTCATATGAACTGTTTCCTCTGTCCATTTATGAATAGACTGTTGTAAATTCCATCAGCTGTACTGGATCACTCACATTTTTATCTTTTACATAATGCATTGGTATTATACTCTTTTATATAAAATCATTTCTTTTTACATAAGTAAATATACATTCTTTTTATTTCCACCTGCTCTAAGTATTTTAAAACATTTCACTAATTCTTTCATCTTAATATTTGTCTTTTATCTTTATAAAATTCAAAAAAGTTTCACTTGACCTTCAAAGTTATAATAAAATCTATTCTTTTGTCACTATAAAGAATTCTGCATTGCACTTTGTCACTTTGATATTTTTACTTTAAATATCACAACCACTGAAATTATCACCAGTACTTCAACATTTCCTCTCTTACTTCATCCTGTCCCCCCTCCACGCCAGATTTCCCCCTCTCTGCTCTCCTCCCCTCCACTTCTTTTTACTATCCTCCTTTCTTGCTCCTATCCATTCTTACTCCAATATTTTTCTCTCTTCTTCACACCTCTTTTCCTACCCTATTTTGTTCTTCTTCTCTTATACATTCGTACTCATTTTTTGTTTAAACTTTTCTTAGGAACTATTTTAGTATTCTGTTTTAGAAAAAAAACAACAGTTATTTTAAAATATTATTTATAAGTTTGGTATTTAATACTACATAAATATAATCATATGTTATAAATCACATTTTAAGTTTATTACAATATTTTTCATTTTGTTTAAACATATTATGAGCTCTTGTCTTTCTTCCTTTAGTGTTCTTTATTCTACACAATTATATCATTAAATTATTCAGAAATTTCAAAATATTTCATGTCACACTAGTAACTTGCAGAATTTGTTATATAGTTTTACATTGCAAGTATATTCAAAATATATTTTAAAATATTTAAAAAATATTTTAATTGAAATAAAATTATATCATTTTCCTCATCCTTCCCCTTCCTCCAGCCCTTCCAGTTATCTTTCCTCAAACCCCTCATATGCCCCTAACTCTCAAATTTTGAGTTAATAAACAATTTCCTTCTCCCATATTCCAAATAAAAGGTGCTACTATATAGCCTTGCAAATGAATAAAATTGAGTGAAATTTGGAAAATAGGATATTTTGGTTTAATCAGAGCCATCTGATCAAGGTCTTTCATCCCATGTAGCACACAGCTTCTGTATGTCAGCTGTGTTTGTTCACAACATGCAGCTAGTTTATCACTTACAGATTCAATGTTTTTCTCTGGTTACTCACAACTTTCTCATCCTAAAATGAAGCCACAATTTAGTAGTTCAAGTAACTACCTGGTAGTAGACATCAAATGTATAGGTTTATGAGTCTAAGGATGAATATCTGATTTTTTTATAGGTGAAGAGGACATTGTGAGATGAATTTTAATGCATTTTATGCACACCACAGTGGAAACCAGCACCAGTAACAAGCAAGAGTAACCCAGGCATTAATGTAGATTTACAATTATGTTTCTGTTCTTTACTGTGTCTGCTGCATCACTTACACTGTCTACCACAACTAAAGGCTCATAAACTATGTTATCACTTTGTCAATCAAAAACAACCTTATTGAAATTACCTCAAGACCTCTGCATCATTCATGGTGATTATGAGTTGGGAAGAATTGAAATGTCCTTCAACAAATAGATGGAAAAACTATTGTATATGTAAAGGATAGCTATTCTGCCTTACAAAATAAAGGATCCCCAACATTTCCAGTAATAAATGTTATTTCAAGTGAAACAAGAGAAAGAAAAATCCTGAATTAATGTATTTGTATATGAAACCAAAAAGATATATAGAGATATAAAACAGATCAGTGCTTATTAGGAGGCTATAAGGACTGGAAACAATTCATATCCATAGAACAATAAGTGCCAAGTTACAGTTACATAAAAAAGAGCATGCCAAGAGATAAAACATACAGAGTGAGGAGGACTAAACTTAAGAGGGCTCTTCTATGTACTGGGTAATTCCAAGAGAGTAGACTTCAGTAATGGTTCCTGTCAAAAATATATAAAATATATGAAAATATAGAAATATGGTATAATAAAAAATTCAAATTGGTTTTTTGAATTAATTTCTTCATTATTAAGTTATTAAATTAGCTAAATGTAAACATGTACAATAAATTAAAGAATTAGAAACACAAAAGATTCTGTAGGAATATAGAGATTGGCAGGATATGAAGAGGTATTCTCATAGTACATTATATATTTGTATGAATATGACCTTCTGAAACTTATTTTAAAAAATAGGAAACACCTAAAAGATCATGTTTTAGTACAAAACAACCTAAAGTCAGACTGTTTTGGCTTTTTTAATACCTAGGCTTCAAGTTCTAGTACTAGGAGCGATTGCCAAATAATTTTACTTATATTGCAAGAGAAACTTTTATTACTAATACAGAAAAAATGGATAATAGTCAATCTGGTAAAAGAACAAATTTTTTATCATACCCTTTTAAGTGGGATAATCAGTTGCCAATGATAAAATAAGAGTAAAAATACCAACTTATTCAAAGTAATTGTAAAATATAACTTAATATAGCTTCCACATGTAACAAGCATGTTTTTAAGAATACATATGTTGGATGTATTTATTATGCCCAGTGAGCTGAGATATCCCACATGTCAGCAGGTGAATGATCAGTCATCTGTATTCTTAAAAGTAACACAGATATGCTTTCCTCAGAATGCTTTGTGTCTCCACATGCCTGAGAAGCAAACCAAGAAAATCTCTCATTTGTTTTCCATGGTTGATATTGCTTGCACATTCATTTGTGCTATTCACACTAGAAAACAAAGGCATAATGAGTTTAAAACTTTGAGTTGAATATGGATGTGACTATCCTTTGGCATGGCTAGAGAAAGTATAGGATTAAATTACTAATAAATCCTGAAGTGTCAGGAAATAATATCACACACAATTTAAAAATATATTCTCTCTTATATTACTCAAGTTAATTTCTTTCTGCTTCTCTACTCCCTGCATATTCATAGTGAGGACTAGGGTTGCAAGACTACCGTGGCAGATGAGGGAAGTCTGAGATGCAAAGTGCACTTTTAGTTCTGTCATAGCATAGACACCATAGAGGCTTCAAAGCCTTCTCTTTTTGCAGTAAAAAAAAAAAAAAAAGTTAACATATGATACGTATCTTTTATAAAAAGTACTCCTGTTGAACTGGTTTCTGAGTTGAAATCTAAGCTTTTGTATATTTGTGTCTGAATATTCAGGTTAGGAGTGATAGGGTCCAAGGTGTTGTTACAGAGCTTGCTTGAAATTGTGGATTCAGCAAAATGGAACTATTACTTTTTGTTTGTTTTTCATTTAGTAGCTTGGTGCAGTAGATTGTACCCTGTGTAGTGACTCTACGTCCTCCAAGCACAGCTGTGATCTACATGTTATTTGTAAGTGGACCATCTTCCCAGAAAAGAAGAAGGGTTGAGTCCATCCCTGTTTCTTTGGCTTTCAACTCTGAAGAGAGTACAGAAAGACTTCAAAGAGAAAGAGGTAGTAGATTTCTGCAGCAAAAGGGTATTTGACAGACAAGACACAAACATTGCCCACATCAACCTATAGGAACTGAGATTGCATGCATACAACCTTCATGTGATCAAGTCAACCCAAACAACCAAACCAAGATTACTAAGGAGGAGTTCATGAAGTCCCACCCTAACTGAGGCAGTACTGGCAATGGCTGGCTGGAAAGAAAGATTATATCCCAACCCATGAAAGGATGTCTATGCTCCAGTAAACGGCTCATCTCATATACATGCAGTCAGCACTAAGTAGACTCAGTAGGTCTTTAAAAATAGCACATGAAATTTGGAGGGATGAATTGGTCTGAGGGATTGGGGAGAAATTAAAGGAGACAGAATGAGGAGGGGATTTGATCAAAACATATTATATATATGCATTAAATGCCCAAACATTAGAAAGACCTAAAAGGTAATTTGTATAATTATCTGTCTTTTTTTTTGAAGTAACTGATACATTTATATCTTTAAAATTTTATTTTGAGTACTACAGAAATTACACAGAGCAATCTGTATAATAATATATAGTAAAAATAGATGTTGTATAATACATATATTATGTAATATATTAATGTATAATAAAATGTATAAAAATGTATAATTAATCAGAGGTTTTAAAATCATGTATGTAAATGTCTATCCGTAATTACAGTAATCCCTGTATTTCCAAAGAGTAGCAAATATTTCTTGAACAGATGTAGCTTTATGTAAATCAAAATAATATATATATATATGTATATGTATCTGAGTACTGTGTTAAGTGAAATGTAGCTAATAAAATTTATGAAAAATGTCTTAATAAATAAATAAAATTTAAATATTTGAAACAGTAAATAATAGGACTTATACAACTTTAATGTTGATTAAATTTACTCATTTGATGCATGAGTGTGTGTGTGTGTGTGTGTGTGTGTGTGTGTGTACATGCACACTAATAAACACATGCTATATACAGTTGTGAAGGTCAGAGTAAAACATGTCAGAATTAGTCTGTTTCTCAACCATATAGGTTCTGGGAATGGAACTGAGGTCAACATGTTTGAAATTTTCTTCACTGAGACATTTTACAGGCCCTAAATTCACATAAATTTTTAAAGCAATTATGTTATACAGTAAATAGGGAATAGCATTCCATCCTTTTGAGAAATATGATTGCAGAGTGGAAAGAGTGTGTGGGAAAGAATTGGAAGTATTAGTTTAGGGGAACATTGCTATAACAAATAATGGTTTTCATTTTCTTAAATTTCTAGAAGTAATGTGATAAAATGGTAATTGTAAATATGCATTTGGATGTTTGTCATGATGGTTTTCAAATATAGCATAGGTTTAAATTTATTTTTCAAAGTTAATTATAGAGCAATGCATTTAATTTAAAGAGACTATTCAAAACACATTTCAAGGAGAAACAAATCAGTATGTTCCATAATTAATCATGGGAATTCTGGAGAAGTAGCTGTTCATAGTAACTAAGATTTCATATCTGAATTTTCTGAAATATCAATCCTCTTATTTATGGGAATACTACATATTTAAAAATTTATACTTGATGGTAACTTATTGAACTGGTTAGAGCAAGAAAACTTTTGAAATATGTTAACAATGTTAGATTATATAAAAATTATAGAAATGATGTTTTGAAACTACACTTAAATTTATCTCAATGAAATTTAGAAGTATATGGATACATACTTGGACCTAAGATTTTATAAATAACAATGTATATATAGTTGAAATTGTTTACTTTGTAAATATTATGCACATTTATAAATAGGGATATTTTTACTTCTTTTCCTATTTCTATCACTTTATTTTCCTTCTCTTGTCTTACTTGTCTAGCTTTTAGACTTATATCAATCATCCTGTGTAAGAGTAAGCTCCAAGTGGATCAAAGACCCCAATGTGAAAACTGAAACACAAAAACTTAAAAATCCTAACAAGTACCCTAAAAGATATAGTTTCAGGAAAGAACTTTCTGAATAGGACTCTATTTGCTCAGGAATTTGGATAATAACCACAAATGGAACTACATGAAACTAAAAAGTTGGTGTCTGGAAAATGAAGCAATAAAGTGAAGAGAAAGCCCTCCAAGCAAGAGAGAATCTTTGTGAAGTATACATCTGATCAAGGGATTAAATTCAGAGCACACAAAAATTGAAACACAAAGAATCAAGAAAATAAATGACTCAATTAAAATATAATCTACAGATTTGAGCAGAGAGTTCTTTAAAGAAGAAATAGAATTTCCTAATAAATGCTTTGAAAGTGTTCAACATCCATAGCAACAAGGGGATTCAAATTAAAATTACTTTGTGATTTCATATTTCCCATATCTGAACAGCTAAGATCAAGAAAACAACTGACAACAAATGCTGGTGAGGATGTGGGCAAATGGGATACTTCATTCATAGTTTCTGGGATTGCAAACTGGTGAAGAAATTAAGGACAACAGTGTGGAATATTTTACAGAAATCTAAAAATGAATCTACCATATGTTGCAACTAAACCACTCATTGGCATATGCCAAAAGGACTCAATTTCCACTCTAGAGATACTTGCCCAACTATGTACATTGTTACTCTCTTCTAATATAAGGAAAAGATAAATAACCATCAACTAGTGAATGAACAGTTAAAATGTGGTACATATACATAATGGTATCTATTCAGTTGTAAAGAAACTGTAATCTTGAAATTTTCAGTAAATGGGTGAAACTAGAAAATATATTGAGTGAGATAACCCAGTCTAAGAAAGACCGATGCTGCAAGTTCTCTTAGTAGTTGATCCTAGATCTTAATACTTAAATATGAGTATATAACATAAAGTAAATTCAGAAACCAGGAAAGTACAAAGAGATCAATGTGAGGAGTAAAGAAGAATTTCTAGAAAAGATTATAACAGGTCACAAGTGCCAACAAGAAAAAAAATGGAAAAAATGAGGGTAATATCAGCTGGAAAGGTGAGAGTGAGGTCAATACATAGTGAGAAAAAAGGAGGAAAGATTAAAAAACCACTAAGCATATTTTTTAAAGCCATATAAAATAAATTTTAGGTTTACTTAAATATATATAATTAATATCTACATATTATAACCCTTGAAATAATAATATTCCTTCTGTGATGTATAGACTATATAATAAAAACCTCAGTGTGAATTTTTTCTAATGGTTGTAAAAGTCCAGGGGACTGCCAACATAAAATATGCTATTGCCATTGCCATTTGTTCCCTCCCAGTATTTGGAAATAAGACCATATTACTGAAAACACCATGCTCTTCAGACACAAAAATTGATGAAATGCAACTGGATCTGAACTGGAAGCTTCCTCCCTGAGAATTAACTCTTGTAATATCCAAAGAATCAATGAGCGTTACCAAAAGAGAAAATACTATTTACCAAACTGCTAAGCCTATGCATCACAACCATGACCACCAGCCCAGTTAATATCCTCAATAGTAGAATCATGACACCTATATTTATGGGACAACCACCAACTCTTTAATTGGACTTAAGTCCTCCTCAGTAGGAGAAAATCCATATCTAATATTGTAAACCTAGCCCATGTCTGTTCAGGTCATGGATCCTAGTAGAGAACTACCACTTCCCTAAACCAGTCTAATTTCTAACTGCATTCTAAATATTATCATTATAATAACAGATAAGGATGGCTCTCACGCATCATCATAGAAGCTTCTTTTTGTAGCATATGGAGACTGTTACAAGGGTCCAGAACTGATGAAAAGGTAGAGAATAATTGACTATCGTTTGCTCACCCCAATTGATATATCTATAATGCAACCCATAAACCTAAAGCTTGGGGAACAGTACAGAAGAAAGGAGAGAAAGATTTCAAGAGCTAGAGAAGCAGAAAATCTTTTGAGACAGTGTGTTCTATACATAACAGACAAGCTGTACCCATGGCATCTCAACATGGTCTCCTAAAAATAACCAGAGTAATGACAGCAGCTGACGTGCCAGTGCAGATCAGAGAATCATCATAATGTTATACCTCTAGATGAACAGCTATAGGCAATTAATGACTTCTGAGATAGGAATGATCAGTCTTCTTTAGAAATGAGTCTCTTGATAAGTTACAATCCCAAGTGATCATCACTAAACATACACACATATGAGCAACACTTAATGATCTCAGTGGACTTTATATTGTATACAAATGTGCATATAACAATAACTAAAGAATATGTTATAAATTTGAGACAGCAGTTTAGGGAACACACAAGATGAAAGAGGATAGGGAAAATGAACAATATAAAAATAGTACTCATGTATAAAATTCCTAATTATAAAATTTGTGAATTAAAAAAATAAAGAAATTCTGCTCATACACATGTAGATCCATTTTTTGTCAAAATTACAAGTAAAGTGTCAAGGTTTTTTATTACAATCAATGAACCTTTACTTAATCATAATCACCAAAATCCTGGTTACCTCAGAATTCCTTCATAGTGCTGTACATTCTATGGGCTTGTTTAAATGAATTTGTCATTACTATATAACACAGAAAATATTGCTCTAAAATAGTCCCTTTCATGTGTTCATCTTCCCTCCTACACAAACCCAGGGCAAATGCTGATATATTTTTTGTCTAGATAGTTTTCTCTTTTTCAAAATGCCATAATACTAAAATCATAACATGCAATGTTTCATACTGGCTTTTTTCACTGTTATACGCATTTTTTTCTGTGCCTTTTACATCTTCAAATCTCATTTATCTTTAATGCTGCAGAATTTTCCTTTGTCTTCTTGTTCTAGAATTTATCCCTGAGACCTGAGGGGAGGGATTTAATTGAAGGCATCCCATTTAGGGCAAAGCACTCCAAAGTCCATCACTCTATTGTCCAGTTGTTGGTCTCTGTATTTTTCCCATCTACTGTAGGAGGAAGCTTCTCTAATGATGGCCTAGCAAGGCACTGATCTACAAGTATAGTAAAATGTCATTAGGGGGCATTTTATAACTACCTTTCTTTAGCATAACAGTTGCATTTGGTTTTCCACTAAGTCCCAGGCCTATTTGGTCTCAGGTTCTTGGCCACCTGAGCTGCATCAGGCATGGATGGGTTCCATCTCATAGAGTAGCTCTTAAATTTAAACAGATACTGTTTGTTTACTCTAACAAGCTTAGTTCCATTATTGCACTAGTGCTTCTTGCAGGCAGGTCACCATTGTAGACAGAAGAGTTTGTGGCTGGGTTAGTGTTATCCTTTTTCCTTTAGTAACATGCAGAGTACGCTCAAGTATCATGAACTCTAAGTAGGCATCAGCTTGACTTCTTCATATTCCAAGAGTTGTGTAGGTGTTATTTTCAACAAAAGGGTCTTACCCTGAGTTTTTGGGGAGCAACTCATAGCCTTAGCAATAGCCTGGGTTGTTTGGAGGTTCCCATGCAGCACTTTGGACAACTCAATTAGATGTAACCTATTCCTAGCATTAGAAGCTTCATTTGGTGATAAGAGATGTCCACTGAGGTCTCCATTTCTTCCATTATTTGGTGATTTCATTTAGATCACCTCCATAAATGTGTACATTTTAAGAAGATTTATTATTTATTTCCATACAGTGTATCAAAGGACCCCTAGTCTTAGCTGTCCATCTCCATATTTTCCCCCTTGCTCTCTTCTTTCCTCACCCTCCCCATTTGATCCCTCCATTCCAGCCCCCCATAAATTTATAACTTTTGTTTTGTTTTATTTTCCTAGGGAGATCCATTCTTCCCTACTACTCATTAACTTTGTACCTAACCTGTATTGTAGCTTGCTTACTGAAGACTTAACATCCTTTTTTAAGGGAATACACATTTAACTGGGGTGACTTACATTTTTTAAAGGTTTAGCCCATTATCATCATGGTTTGACATGGTAGCAGGCAGGTATACATGGTACTAGAGAAAGAGTTGAGAGTGCTACATCTTGACCCACAGGCAACAGACAGTTGTCTCAGTGTCACACTGAGCAAAGCTTGAGCAAAGGTGACCTCAAAGCCCACCCCACAGTGACACACTTCCTCGAACAATGTCACACCTATTCTAACAAAGGCACACCTGCTAATAATGCCATTCCCTGTGAGCTTACAGGGTCAATTACATTCAAACTACCATACCATGTTTGTCTTTTTGAGTCTGGTTTGTTTAACTCAAGATGATTTTTTTTTAACTCCATCCATTTACCTGTGAATTTAATGATTATTCCCTTTTAATGAGTGAGTAATTTTCCATTGTGTAAATGCACCACATTTTATTTATACAACCATCTGTTGATGGACATTAAAGCTGTTCTCAATATCTGTTTATTATGACTAGAACAGCAGTAAACATAGTTTAGAATATGCCTCTGTAGGAGAATAACGTTCCCTTTAGGCATGTGCCCAAGAATGGTTGTAGTTGGAGAGCTTCTCTCCAGGTGCCACCAAGCCCCCGTGGTCCCATAACCCACGTATAAAATAATCACACAGACACTTATATTATTTAAACTGCTTGGACAATAGCTCAGGCCTACCATTGTCTATCTCTTACTCTTATATTTAGCCCATTTTTATTAATCTATACTTTGCCACGTGGCTCGTGGCTTACCAGTACCTTACATCTTATCATGGCCACGGCTGGCAGTCTATAATGGTATAACTGGTTCTTGAGGTACATTCCTAGATTCCTAATGAACTGCCACACTAATTTCCATAGTAGCTGTCCATGTTTGCATGCAATCTCACTATCAATGGATAAACATTCCCCTTACTCTGCATCCTCCACAACACAAAGAGGTCCATTTGTTAATTGCTCTTATCAGTGCCTTTGCTACTGGTGTTCTGTTTAGGATGCCTTTTCTTATGCCAATGAGTTCATTTTCTCTTCTATCAGATTTAGTGAATCTGGGCTTGTATTGAGTTTTTTGTTTTCTTTTGTTTTACCAATTTTGAGTTAAATTTTGGGCTAGGTGGTAAGTATGGATCTATTTGAATTTTTCTACATGCAGATGCCCAGTTTTACTAGGATCAATCATTTAGAGAAGATGCTGTCTTTTTCCCAGTGTGCATATCTGACTTCTTTATCAGGTGCCCATAATTGTGTGGAATTGTGGATAGGTCTTCAGTTCTGTTCCATTGATCAAAATGTCTGTTTTTGTTCCAATAACATGCTGTTTTTATTACTATATCTTTGTAGTATAACTTGAGATTGGGGGTGGTGATACCTCCAGCAATTTATTGTTCGTTTGTTTGTTTTAAATTATTCATAATTGTTTTAGCTATCCTGGTTTTTTTTTGTTTCAATATGAAGGTGAAATTTTCCTTTCAAGATCTGTGAAGAATTGTGTTAAAATTTTGACAGAAATTCCATTGAATTTTATAGATTGTTTTTGGTAGGATAGCCATTTTACTCTATTAATCCTAAAAATTAATGAGCATGGGAGAGCTTTCTATTTTCTGATATATAATTAGAGTTGCTTGTATGAGCATGGGTGAAGTGTTATTTACTTGAGTAAGATCAATTAATCACAGCACTAATGATAGGGCTAGTTTTTATCCAGATTTGTTCTTGTTGTAAGACTATTTTTCACAAATAAGAAAACCATCCTTCATCAGAAGAGCCTTTTTCAAATATTATTTTTCTTTATGGCTTGTCTTCTCATTTTCTTGACACTTCTCAGAGAAGCTTTTACTTTTAACAAAGTGCCGCACATCACCTTTTTCCATATGAAATTGTGCCTTTATTGCTATATCCAAGGTCATCAAGGCTTTTCCCGACTGTATTCTTCAGGAATTTCTAGATTTATATTTTTATATTTATCTTTGATACATTTTATGTTAATTACTGTGAAGAATGAGTGCAAGGGAAAACATTCATTCAAAAAAGTGCTCAAACATATTTTGATATGATAAATATCAGTTATTTTTATGACATTTATGTAAAAATATTGTTAAGGTCCTAGAGATAAAACTCAGAAAAGCTGCATCCCTGGAGCTTTCATTTCTGAATTGTTTGCTCAGAACTTTATTCATATTTCCCTGTCTGGTTCTCAATGTTGGAGTGTTAACAGTGTGTTATTTTATTGCAATAGGATCCATATTTTACTTATTAGGAAAAATTGGAGAATTTCAAACTCCTTTCCTGTGTTGTTAGAAATTGGAAGTTGAATATTTAAAAAATACTAATGCTTGCTATTATCTAAAATCAGCTGAACTGCAATATCTTGCAAGTGCAGTCCAGATAATTTACTACACTTTACCTATACAATCAGTTGATCTCCACACGGCTGAGAGGTACCACTTACACTATTCATTTGAATAGTGGAAGGGACATAGAATCTGGCAATACAGGACGAGGAAAAGTTAAGGAAGTTCATAATTTTTTAATTTTTAACTACTATGTGGCTGGAAATACGACCCCCACATTGGCAAAATGTTGGTGTTTGTTTTTGCTCTTTTGATGGCCTGCTATTCAGCTCCCAAATAAATCATACAAGAGGCTTATTATTACTTTTAAATGCCCAGTCTTAGCTTGGCTTATTGCTACCCAGCTTTTCTTAACTCAAATTATCCTGTCTACCTTTTGCCTCTGGGCTTTTTTGTTTTCTTACTTCGGTATATCTTATTTTCACTCTTACTCTGTGACTGGCTGTGTGGCTGTGTGACTGGCAACTGATGCCCTCCTCTCCTTGTTCTCTTGCTCTTTTTTTCTTCTCCCCCCAGCTTTCTCCTTCTATTTATTCTCTCTGTCTGCCAATGCCTTTCTCCTGCCTTGCTTTTGGCCATTCAGCTCTTTATCAGACCATCAGGTGTTTTGGACAGATACAGTAACACAGCTTCACAGAGTTAAACAAATGCAACGTAAAAGAATACAACACATCTTTACGTCATCAAACAAACGTAACACCTCTTAAAATAATATTCTACAACACTACTAAAATAACTCCATAGTTTTTTTTTTGTCAGAAATGATTTCATAGGTACACTTCTCTTTTAACATCTATGTTTTTAAGTGAACGTAATATTTTTGGGTGGTACTGGGAACTGAGCACTTGGCTTTCCAAATGCTCTGCAGAGAGTATTCCCTAAGCTACTTCTCATCTCCACTCCTCTAAATTTTAAAGCAGAGAATGGGGAACAACCTGAAATAAAACTGGACCTGAAATCATGCAAATCATAAGAGCAGATTTCCCATATTAAAGGGCCTCAATAAAAACACAAGAAAAATAAGTCCCAAATGGCCTAGAGGAAAAAAGATCAATAAAGAGATAATACTTAAGGAAAAATTATCATTGAGATAAGAGAAAAATATGAAAATAACCTTATTTGAAACTTTTTGTTTAGGAGCTGAGGATCAAACCCAGGGCCTTGCGCTTGCTAGGCAAACGCTCTACCACTGAGCTAAACCCCCAACCCTAATTGAAACATTTGAGCCAAATTTTCCTCACATAATTCAACTTTAATTACAAATTCATTTAAAGAAGCTATCAACAATGCCTCCTTCATGGAGAGTGAGAGCAAGTCTAATTTGATTGTTGAACGTTGGGGGCTCAACAGAAGTGTTGGAACTCTTGGAAAGTTCTGAAGGATTTCAAGACAATAATGATAGGATATAAAAATAACTCAAGGTTCTAATTACAAGGCCACATGTGGCTGTTTTGCCAACTTATACACAGATGACACTGGCATGGTAAGAAGTTTGGCTATGGAAAAAACCTACCCTACCTTGCTTTGGGGACTCAATTGAGGACTGTGTACCTACAATGTAGTATACCGCTATACCACAAATGTCTTGAGTAACTATGGTAACAGTTGATTGTCATTATTTTTTGAATAAACACTTTACTGGTCATCTAGATTTAAGCTTTTTATATGCACAATAGTTTATTCTATAGTATTCTAAATATATATATATATATATATATATATATATATATATATATATATATATAATTCTTTTAAAAAAACACAAATTACAAGAAAAAATATCTGGCTAGAACATTGGAATACTTCCAGTTATTATAATATTATGATTTGGCAAGGAGAGATAGGAATCAGAATGACAAATCAGAATGTTTTGTTTTAGATCAACAATAAATCATGCAAAATTTATCCTCATCAGCAAGACCTGCTAATTTGAGGTCCTTATTTTGTTTTGTTTTGCTTTAAAGTGAGCTTGCCAAATGTAAGATTAATTAGTAGGATATGTGGTGATTAAAGTCTCCTTTCTGCCAACGAACTTTTAGGAGTAGCTGAGCCAAAGAGAAAAAATTTCAAAATTGCTAAATATAAGGAACTGGAGCCATCTTAGCAGCAACAGTGATGGAAAGCAGTAGAGAGATGAAGCTAAAAATTAGAATTGCAACGAGTGTGCTTGTCAAGAGCCTTGGTGCTTTGACAGCCAGTGTGGAGTTTTGTAATTAACTTTAGTTAAATCCATGAGGTAGAAAAGTCTTATGACATCTACCTAAAGCATGTTGTTTACTTTGAAATAAGTCAATCATAATTGATTAAAATATAAACCTTATAGAATTGTCTGTTTTTGTCAGTCATTAAAATGTATGGATATGATGGCATATCCTGTAATCCAGGAAGTTGGGTGGCAGAGGAAAAGGATTGCAAATTTGAGTACACCCTGAGCTACATAATAAGCACTATTGAACTATAACTCCATAGTGGGACTCTGTCTCAAAAATTAGATACCAAAAGCAAAACAAATGAAATATTGATGTCTTGTTTTTCTGCTTCACTTAAATGAAGAGCAACTGGTGAAAGACATTGTCAGTTATCAAACTCATCAACTAATAACATTTTATGTCTATGTGAAGTATGGGACCTTATTTCCATAGAATAAATTGCACAGTTTCTCAAGTAATATTTATTATATATCAATTACCAACATATGAAAAAGAGATTACAATTTCCACATACACTTTATAATTACAAGGAATGATTTAATGTTGGGTTTACTCTCAGAGAATGAGAAACCTTGTTGGAAGAAGGAATGGGGGGTGGGTTGGGAAGGAAGGCTAGAGGGGCAGGAGGAGGGAAGAAAGTGGAATCTGTGGTTGGTATGTAAAATGAATAAAAAAGTATTTAATAAAAAAAGAAAAAGAAAAAATATCCCATAATCTCCAAGACAACTACTGTAGCTTGAAGATATCTATAGTACCTACTAACAACAAATCACACATCTGCTAATAATAACACAACTGAAATAGATTTTGAAACTTACAAAATAAAATTTAAATTTAGTCCATCAAGATCTTCTCAGTTTTAATGACAGACACATCTATATGACTGTGATTAGATATTTGCTCATTCTTATTCCCTAAAAATTCTTTAAATATTATCTTATTACAATACAAACTAAATTTTGCTCAATTTACCGCAAAATTTGAAAACAAAATGAATCTCAGAGAGGGTTCATTGGAGAATGAATTTCATGCACAAAATCCTGGGTTCAATCTCCAGCATTGAAATACAAACAAATAAATGAAAGCAAATTTTTATTAAATAATAACACACTTATGTGTGTCCAGAAACTAGAGAGAACAGTAGTTGAAGCTTAAAAGCTTGTATTTTGGGTAATCTAATGGCAAATACCAGAGTGTTAATGCCAAAGACAACTTTATCTGTGAACTCAATATAAATGAAACTTTGTATTTTATTATGTCTAACATTTTCTACTAAAAGTTAGGAACACAATTTGATGTTGTATATATGTGTAGTGTATTTGTGATTATTACAATGTACTATTCCACTACATAAATTTTATTTAGTTTTATTGATTTTATTTATGAACGTTTTACAAGCAAGTAAGTATAGATAAAATGTTTCATTTGTATTTGTATTGCTTCTCATGAGAGGGTTGTAATCATGATCAGTCTTTGGGAAATCCATTTTTTGTGATTTTTATGATTTCAATGTGTGGAATAATATTAAACACAGATCAGTTTATATTACTTTATAATGTTTAACTTTTATAATTTTTATAATCTGTTCAATGTAGAATAATATTAAAACACAGATCAATTTGTATTACTTTATAATATTTAATTTTTATTTTATAATTTTTGTAATCTTTTCATATCTTTTATATACCTAATAATCTTCAGCTTAAATAATAAGGATTTATCCTATATTTATATTAATATAAATTTATAAGAATAATATTCATTTTAGTGCTAAGTCAAATCCACAATTAATTTCTATTAGAATAGAAGCAAGCTTTGTTAAACATGATATTTTAGTTTTAAAAGCTTTGACATTGAATTTTAGTTGAAATAAAATAATTTCATTAAACATGTATGTGAAAACAAAATGAAGTACATAACATTTGCATGATTTACTTCTTCCCACCTTAATTCAGAGTGTGACTCTGTTTCTAAGCCAATTCAGGGAGAAGTCAAATCCTTTTACTTTCTTTTTAAGACATGAACTGGCTTAAGATGGCAATCACTTCTTCACCAGGTTTGGATATTCTTCGAAAGTATTGTGTATGATATATGAATCATTCCATTTTGATGCCTCTTATTTGATTAAAAATAAACCACACCTTAGCAATAGTCCAAGTAAATGAAGAAAAATTCTACAGATATTCCTTCACATATGTATTTATTTCATTATTCACAATAACCAAGTTTCAAAAACAGTTCATATGCCAGTCAACAGATAAATGCATATAAAATTTAGAGACACAATGGAATTACATTTGACCAGAAAGAAGTAGGAAATTATATTGCTTTCTGGAAAATACATGCAAATTGTTATCACCATATTAAACAAAATAATAATGATAGAAAGACAGCATTTTTTCTTGTATTTGTGGATAATAGATTATATATAGATTAGTTAAACCATTTGTATTAAGATGACATAAAAGCTGAAGGCAGATTTAGAGGAAGGAAGAAACTAATTAGAAAGGGGAATAGGAAAGAAGGGCACAGGAATGAACATGATCAGAACATGGAACATTCATGAAAACATGGTCTTCAGAGAAAACATCATGTATATCAATTTAAAAAAAGAAAGAAGAAAAATAAATCTTCCATAAGTCTGATTTGGCTAGTTTCTTGACAACATTCATAACAGCTTTCAAACTATATATTTTCTTTGCCATTATCAAAAGCTTAGCCTTTAGAGACTGACATTATCATAATCTCCTCATAACAGTCATCTTTTTCACTTGAATGTAAATTCTCATATTCCTTCTATCTTTTCCTCTTGGCAGCTTAGAATATCTCTTCCTGGTGAAGTCAATTTCTATCCAACTTGGTCTATCCTGGAACCGTGAATTTTTTAAAACTCACTTTAGCTTCTTCTCAATAGTCCCATTTTTTTAATATTTATCATATATTTCATTATTTTTGAAATAAGTGAAACTCATGTTGTTGAGAACAATTATAAAACACATTAATATACTTTAAAACTGTTATTTGGGCTTTATGAGAAGTGAACTTATGAAATATTGCCAAGAAAATCGAGTTTGGAACTGTGTGGACAAATGATGACAGACCTTGCTGTTTATCTGGCTGAAACTATTCAAGTCATATCTTGGCTGTCTGAAGAATTAAAAAGAGCCATTGCTCTATATTAATGTATAACACATCATGTATTGAAATAAAGTAAATAATTTAGAGGAGAGTTTCGTGTGTTTATGACTCATCTGTTATGACTTTTAGAATAATATTTTCTGTGACAATAATTTGAGTAGAGAAACTCATTTATTTTAGAGTGTTTCTGGGGGACTCTGAGGGCAAGGGTCTAATATTTTTACATTAAGAATCATTATTAAAGACTGTGCATCACATCTATAGCTGGCATTTTACAGTCAACGGCACCCTAACAGAGCATCTTATGGTCACAGCAAATAATAGATGGCCAGGAATATATAGTTTGCACTTTCACACTGTGGATTTTATACTAACAATAACTTGTATTTGAACATACAATCTACTTTTCAAACTCCAAGTACTAGAAGTGAAGTGATCCAGAATTCAAGAGTAGTTGGGTGAATAGTATTGTTGCATACTGTCTTATTTTGGGTTTCTAATGTTATGGTGAAACATCATGACCAAATAAATTTGGGAAAAAAGGGGTTTATTTGGTTTATATCTCGCATACCATTGATGGAAGTCAAAGGTAGAAACTCAAACAAAGAAGGGTCTTGTGCAGAGGCTGATGCAGAGACAACGGATGAGTGTTGCTTACTGGTGGGCTGGCTCCCCATGACTTGCTCAGTCTGCTTTCTTCTAGAACCCAGGACCACCAGCCCACGGATGACCCCATCCATAATGGCCTGGATCTTCCCACAATAATCAGTAATCAATAAAATGCCCTAGTGGCTTCCCTGCCCTCTGATCTTATGGAGGAAATATCCTCAATTGAGGCTATCTCTTCTCTGATGACTCTAGCTTGCGTTAAGATGACATGAAACTAGCCAGCACATATACATATATTTTAGAATCATCCAAACAAGAATTTTACTCTAAGTTGTACCACT
Source organism: Onychomys torridus (assembly GCF_903995425.1). Lineage (NCBI taxonomy): Eukaryota > Metazoa > Chordata > Mammalia > Rodentia > Cricetidae > Onychomys > Onychomys torridus. The sequence continues at coordinate 77,931,737 of NC_050455.1, forward strand.
TATTCAATATATATTCACAGACAAATCCCCTAACTTTATTAGACAATATTTTCTTCAAATTTAAATGTGGATGGTAAAGTGTGCCTCATCCAGAGTTCTTTAATGATTACATACAGGTTATAATAAAAAAAAAAACTGCTTCGTATAATGAAGAATGTTCCTTTATCACTATCCTTTTAACTAGTATTTAATTAAAAAGAGGAATTAGGAAATGGAATCAATGTTAACATAAGTGATTTTATTATCCATTATCACCTCCCTTGAAAAAATTATCTTTTGCATATTTATGGCAAATTCTAGCTTATTGGGCTATAATGTAGAAAAAATGTACCTATTTATTTTCCTTTTCATCTTTTGTTTTTGTTTATTTTTGATACTATCAGTTATCTACATCTCTTCCTTCCCTTTCTTCCTCCCAACCTCTCTTATGAACCTCTTTTCTATTTCCTTTTGTTCCTTCCAAATTTATGGCCTTGTTTATCACTAATTGTTATTTATGCTTACATATATTTTTATACATATATTTCAAAATATGGCCTGTTGATTCCATATAATGTTACTTGAATGCATGCTTATAGAGCTGACCATCTGACACAGGACAACCAGTTGATGTGCTCTTCCCAGTGGAGGACAACCTCTCCCTCTCCAAGCTTACTCAGTTTCCTATAGTTGTTTGTGTATAGTTGAGAACATGTGGACTTTTCCCCACCCAGTTTCAGGTGGCTTCATTTAGGACAGAATTATTAATTTATAATTTGAATATAGTAAAATTAAGGATCAGAAGTTTTTGACAGTTATGAAACAACTTCCACTTTTTCTAATACATCAGAGAGTTTGTCTCAGGGCCCTTAGAGTTGTATGAATTCAAAAGGTAAAAGAAAATTAGTGTCATCTGCTCCCATGAGCCTAGGGTTTTCAAACTAATTTATGCAAAGGTACTTACTTTCATTGTATGATTTACACACTTAAGTGGCAAATTTTATTAATGTTAACAATTAGGTTAATCAAAAAAAGAACAAGGAACAAGGTTAATTGAAAAATAAACCAAATGTGGATTTACACTTAACATTTGTTTTTTAATTATAGGAGTATAATTTATAAGTTTTATAAACACAAAGTTTATAAAGATCTCAAGCAATATATAATCTATTGCTGACTGGGGGTGGGGGCAGCAGCACAGGGCTCAAAGGTAGTCCATGGAGTGGACACACACTATGACGACTTTATCTGAGAGGGTAAAGGGAAAAGACACACACTCTCTTCATGATTTTCTTCAGACCTTTTCTTTATTCTTCTTTTGCATTCTCTGTTCTTTATTTTCATAGATTTTTCCTTCTCTAGTTCCTGATATTTCCCTTCTACCTCTGTCTTCACTCTTCCTTATTCTCTCATACTTGATGTTTTTCTTCTAACTTATTTTGACTCTATCTTTATTCTTTCCATTACAGCTTATATACCCCAATAAAATTTTTCAAGCAATATAAAAATTACAATGTGGTTACATTCTTCTTTTTAAGAGAAAGATTACAATGAATACAAGTAAAAAACACATGCTTTCCATATCTCTTACATGATAAAACATTTTATGTATTACAGGTGAAAGACAAATTATCCCCAAGAACTCACATACAATCACACTTAAGAAACTTACTATAGAATAACAGTGTGTAAGCAAGATATTATTTTACTGGCAAGCTGCATTTTGTGGTTACAAAGAAAGGACCAATCCCTTTATTAGTTATCTTGAAAGGTAAGCTTATAAGGAATATTAAAGGAATCATAAATCTAAACTTTTATACATGAAAAACAATCAATCAGTTCTACTTTAAATCTTTAGGGTACATACTCACTCATCAATTGTTTGTTTGTTTTGTTATTTATTATATTTGTGTTATAATTTTACACATCAGCCATGGCTTCCCCTGTCCTCCCCCATCCCACACCCACCCCCACATTCCCCCCATGCTCTCCCCTCCATTTTCATCTCCTCCAGGGCCAAGACTCCCCTGGGGATTCATTTAATACCTGGTGGATTCAATATAGGCAAGTCCAGTCCCTCCTTCCAGGCTGAGCAAAGTGTCCCTGGGTAAGCCCAAGGTTCCAAACAGCCAGCTCATGCACTAAGGACAGGTCCTGGTCCCACAGCCTGGGTGCCTCCCAAACAGTTCAAGCTATTCAATTGTCTCACATATCCAGAGGGCCTGATCCAGCTGGGGGCTACACAGCCTTTGGTACATAATTCATGTGCTTCCATTTGTTTGGCTATTTGTCCCTGTGCCTCTGCAAACTTGGTCTCAACAATTAACACTCTTACAGTCCCTCCTGTTTCCTGACAATTACACTCCTGGAGCCCAACCTGGGGACTGGCCAAGGATCTCTACATCCACTTCCATAAGTTATTGGGTGAGAGTTCCAGCATGACCATTAGGGTGTTTGGCCATCTAATAACCAGACTAGGTCAGATCACACTTTCTTTCCATCATTGCCAGCAAACTACAGAGGATGTATCATTGTGGATTTCCAGCACTCTCCCTATTCCTGTTCTCATGTGGTCTTCATTTATCATGGTCTGTTATTCCTTGTTCTCCCTCTCTGTTCTTGACCCAGCTGGGATCTCCTGCTCCCCTAAGCTTTCTTTACCTCAAACCTTGCCCTTCATTACTCCCACTGTCATCCAGGCTGTTCATGTAGATCTCATCCATTTCTCTGTCATTGGGTGATCCCTGTGTGTTTCATAGGGTCCTGTTTTCTAGGTAGCCTCCCTGGAGTTGTGTAGCAGTCTAGTCATTTTTGTTTTACATCTAGTATCCTACTATGAGTGAGTACATACGATGTTTGTACTTCTGACTCAGGGTTACCTCACTCAGGATGATTTTTTCTAGATCCATCCATTTGCCTGCAAAACTCAGGATGTCATTGTTTTTCTCTGCTCAGTAGTACTCCATTGTGTATATGTACCATATTTTCTTTATCCATTCTTCAGTTGAAGGGCCACTAGGTTGTTTCCAGGTTTTGGCTTTTACAAACAATGCTGATATGAACATAGCTGAGCAAATGCCCTTGTGGTATGATTGAGCATTCCTTGAGTATAGGCCCAAGAGTGCTACAGCTGGGTCTTGGGGGAGATGGATTCCCAATTTTCTAAGGAAGCACCATATTGATTTCCAAAGTGGCTGTACAAGCTTGCATTCCCACCAGCAGTGGAGGAGAGTTCCCCTTGCTCCATATCCTTTCCAGTGTAATCTGTCTTCTGTGTTTTTGATCTTACCCATTCTGACAGGTATAAGGTGGTATCTCAGTGTCATTTTGATTTGCATTTCCCGGATAACTAGGGATGTTGAGCAATTCCTTAAATGTCTTTCAGCCATTTGAACTTCCTCTGTAGAGAATTCTCTGTTTAGTTCTATAGCCCATTTCATAATTGGACTGTTAGGCATTTTGATGTCTAATTTCCTGAGTTCTTTATATATTCTGGATATCAGCCCTCTGTCAGATGTGGGGTTGGTGAACACCTTTTCCCATTCTGTAGGCTCTCGCTTTGTCTTGTTGACCATGTCCTTTGCTCTACAAAAGCTTCTCAGTTTCAACAGGTCCCATTGATTGATTGTTTCTTTCAGTGTCTGTGCTACTCATGTTATATTTAGAAAGTGATCTCTGGTTCCAATGCGTTCAAGAGTACTTCCTACTTCCTCTTCTATCAGGTTCAAAGTAACTGGATTTATGTTGAGATCTTTGATCCACTTGAACTTAAGTTTTGTGCACGGTGACAGATATGGATCTATTAGCAGCCTTCTACACATTGACATCCAGTTATGCCAGCACCATTTGTTGAAGATGCTTTCTATTTTCCATTGTACATGTTTGGCCTCTTTGTCAAAAATTATATGTTCATAGGTTTGCGGGTTAATGTCAGGGTCTTCAATTCGATTCCATTGGTCCACATGTCGGTTTTTATGCCAGTACCAAGCTGTTTTTATTATGGTAGCTATATAGTAGAGCTTGAGGTCAAGGATTGTGATGCCATCAGAGGTTGTTTTATTGTACAGGATTCTTTTGGCTACCATGGGTTTTTTGTTTTTCCATATGAAGTTGCGTATTATTCCTTCCTGATCTGTGAAGAATTGTGTTGGTAATTTGATGGTGATTGCCTTGAATCTGTAGATAGCTTTTGGTAAGATCTCCATTTTTACTATGTTAAACCTGCCTATCCATGAGCATTGGAGGTCTTTCCATTTTCTGACATCTTCAATTTCTTTTTTCAGGGACTTAAAGTTCTTGTCATATAGGACGTTCACATGCTTAGTTAGCATAACCCCAAGGTATTTTATATCATTTGTGGCTATTGTAAAGGGTGATATATCTCTGATTTTCTTCTCAACCTGTTTTTCTATTGTATATAGGAGGGCTACTGATTTTTTGAGTTGATCTTGTATCCTGCTATGTTGCTGAAGGTTTTTATTAGCTGTATCAGTTCCTTGGTTGAAAGTTTGGGGTCACTCATGTATACTACCATATCATCTGCAAATAGCGAAAGCTTGACGTTTTCCTTTCCAATTTGTATCCCCTTAATCTCCTTATGCTGTCTTATAGGTCTGGATAGATCTTCAAGTACTATATTGAATAAGTAGGGGGAGAGGGGACAGCCTTGCCTTGTTCCTGATTTTAGTGGTATTGCTTTGAGTTTCTCTCCATTTAAGTTGATGTTGGCTGTTGGCTTGCTGTAGATTGCCTTTATTATGTTTAGGTATGTTCCCTGTATTCCTGATTGGGCCAAGACCTTTATCATGAAGGGGTGTTGGATTTTGTCAAATGCCTTTTCTGTATCTAGTGAGATGTTCATGTGGTTTTTTTTTTTTTTTTTTTTTGAGTTTGATTATATGATGTATTACATTGACGGACTTTTGTATGTTGAACCACCCTTGCATCCCTGGGATGAAGCCTACTTGATCATGGTGGATAATTGTTTTGATGTGTGCTTGGAGTCTGTTTGCCAGAATTTTATTGAGTATTTGTGCATCAATGTTCATGAGGAAGATCGGTCTATAGTTCTCTTTCTTTGTTGCATCTTTGTTTGTTTTAGGAATCAGGGTAATTGTAGCCTCATAGAAGGAGTTTGGTAATATACCTTCTGCTTCTATTGTGTGGAACAATTTAAAGAGTATTGGTATTAAGTCTTCTTTGATGATCTTTTAGAATTCTGCACTGAAACCATCTAGTCCTGGGCTTTTTTTGGTTGGGAGACTTTTAATGACTGATTCTATTTCCTTAGGGGTCATTGGCCTATTTAAATGGTTATCTGGTCTTGATTTAACTTAGATATGTGGTACCTTTCCAGAAAATTATCCATTCCTTTTAGATTTTCCAGTTTTGTGGAGTAGAGTTTTTTGAAGTATGACCTGATGATTCTCTGGATTTTCTCATTGTCTGTTGTTATGTCCCCCTTTTCATTTCTGATTTTGTTAATTTATTTGCTCTCTCTCTGTCTTTTGGTTGGTTAGTTTGGATAAGGGCTTGTCTATCTTGTAGATCTTCTCAAAGAACCAACTCTTTGTTTCATTAATCCTTTGTATTATTCTCTTTATTTCTATTTTATTGATTTCAGCTCTCAATTTGATAATTTCCTGGCATCTGTTCCTCCTGGGAGACTTTGCATATTCCTGTTCAAGGACTTTCAGGTTTGCTGTCAAGTCACTAGTGTGAGATTTCTCCAGCTTCTTTATGTAGGCATTTAGTGCTATGAATTTCCCTCTTAGCACTGCTTTCATAGTGTCTCATAAGTTTGGGTATGTGGTGTTTTCATTTTCATTGACTCTAGGAAGTCTTTAATTTCTTTCTTTATGTCTTCCTTAAGCCATTGATGATTCAGTTGAGCATTATTCAGTTTCCATGAGATTGTAGGATTTCTGTAATTTTTTTTGTTGTTGAAATCTAACTTTAAACCATGGTGGTCTGATAGAATACAGGAGGTTATTCCAATTGTTTTGTATCTGTTGAGATTTGCTTTGTGGCCAAGTATGTGGTCGATTTTAGAGAAGGTTCCATGGGGTTCTGAGAAGAAGTTATATTCTTTTTTGTTTGGGTGGAATGTTCTGTAGCTATTGATTAAATCCATTTTAGCCATAACATCAGTTAAGACCATTATGTCTCTGGTAAGTTTCACTTTGGCCAATCTGTCCAGAGGTGAAAGTGGGGTGAAGTCTCCTACTATTAATGTGTGGTGTTTTATATGTTATTTAAGCTTTAGTAATGTTTCTTTTACATATGTGCGTGCCCATGTGTTTGGGCATAAATGTTCAGAATTGAGACTTCATCTTGGTGGATCTTTCTTGCGATGAGTATGTAATGTCCTTCATCATCTCTTTTGATTGATTTTAGTTTGAAGTCTATTTTGCTGGATATTAAGATGGCTACACCAGCTTGCTTCTTAAGACAATTTGATTGGAAAGTCTTTTCCCAGCCTTTTATTCTTAGGAGGTGTCTGTCTTTGAATTTGAGGTGTGTTTCTTGTATGCAGCAGAAAGATGGGTCCTGTTTTTGTATCCATTCTGTTAGTCTGTGTCTTTTTATAGGTGAATTAAGTCCATTGATATTAAGGGATATTAATGACCAGTGATTGTTCATTCCTTTTATTATTTTTATTTTTTGGTGGTAGTGTTTGTGTACTTCTCTTCTTTGGGGTTTACTGCTGTGGTGTTATCTCTTGCCTGTGTTTTCATGGGTGTATCTACCTTCCTTCCATTGGAATTTTCCTTCTAGTGCTTTCTGTAGGGCTGGGTTTGTGGATAAGTTTTGTTTAAATCTGGTTTTGTCTTGGAAAGTCTTGTTTACTCCATCTATGATGATTGAAAATTTTGCTGGATATATTAGTCTAGGCTGGCATTCATGGTCTCTTAGTGTCTGCATTATATCTGTCCAGGTCCTTCTGGCTTTCAAAGTCTCCATTGAGAAATCGGGTGTTACTCTGATGGGTTTGCCTTTATAAGTCACTTGGCCTTTTTCCTTTGCTGCCCTTAATATTCTTTCTTTATTCTGTATGTTTGGTTGTTTAATTGTTATGTGGCAAGGGGACTTTTTTTGCGGGGTCTAGTCTGTTTGGTGTTCTATAGTCTTCTTGTATCTTCATATGCATTTTGTTCTTTAAGGTGGGAAAGTTTTCTTCTATGATCTTGTTAAATATATTTTCTGTGCCTTTGAGTTGGTATTCTTCTCTTTCCTCTATCCCTATTATTTGTAGGTTTGGTCTTTTCTTGGTGTCCCAAGTTTCTTGGATATTTTGGGTCATGACTTCGTTGGTTTTAGCGTTTTCTTTGACTGATGAATGTATTTCTTCTACCGTTTCTTCAACACCAGAGATCCTCTCTTCCATCTCTTGCATTCTGTTGGTTATACTTTCATCTGAAGTTCCTGTTTGTTTACTCAGATTTTCTATTTCCAGCATTCCTTTTGCTAGTTTCTTCTTCATTTTTTCTATTTGCCCCTTTAGATCTTGGACTGTTTCCCTAGTCTGTTTCATTGCTTTTTCATGATTTTCTTTCAGGGACTTATTGCTTTCTTGTGCTTTATTTGTCCTTTCCTCTAGTGTTTTATAGTGTTCTTCCCATTTTTTGTTTGTCTGTTCCTCAACTTTATTTTTGATTTCTTCTATATAAGGCTCTAGCCTCTTCATGATGTTCATTATAAGGTTGTTTTCTTCTTCGTCTTCCATTCCGTGATGTTCAGTTCTAGCTGTTGGAGAAAGGCTAGGTTCTGGTGATGCTGTATTGGTCTTTATTTTGTTGTATGTATCTGCCTTGGTGTCTGTCCATCTCCTTGTGGATTTGTTCTTGCTCTTATCAGTGTACTTGGTCCAGAGAGAGCTGACAGATTTAGTGAGCGTCTCTCTGGTCCAGATGAAAGCTCTGGGCCTGATGGGAGCTCTGGTCCAGATGAAAGTGCTGGCCAGATAGGATCTGGGGGGCTGGACTCTGAGTCTCAGGAAGTCCCTGGGGTCTCCTTATCTTGTCCAGATATGAGCTCCTCTTTTCCAGATGGGAGTTTGGGGACAGGATGGAAGCTCTGGTCCAGATGGGAGTTCTGGGGCGGATGGGAGCTGGGGGCTCTCTGGTCCAGATGGGAGTTCCGGGGCAGGATGGAATGCTGGACACTGGTCACTAAGTCTCTCAAGTGGCTGGGTTCTCCAGCGGATGGATGTGGGGGCAAGGCGTTGAGGTTGTAGTATCTACTGGAGGGTCTCTTTGGTCCAGATGGGAGTTCCAGGGTTGATGGGAGCTGGGGGCTGCTCTCTGAGTCTCAGGAAGTGGCTGGGTTCTGGGGCAAATTGGCGTGGGGGCAGGGTGTGGAGACTGCAAGGTCTGCCTGCAGTCTTGGACAAGGGGAGCCTTCCCACAGGGCCTGCAGATTGTTAGGAAACTGGGTCCAAGTTGGCCAGGTCCTCCCAGGATGGTGCCCAGGGGTAGGACCTAAGGGATGTTGCCTCTCTGACTATAAGCCAAGGCACTCACCTCTGGTCCAGATGGGAGTTCCCAATAGGGTTTTTTTTTTTTTAAATCAGGAGATTTGAGGTAGAAATGGTTATAAGGAATTAATTGTCACCTTTGGTCATCAACCAATCCTAGCAAGTAAAGCACATCAGTTAATGACAATTGGGCTGCTTTGTTCTTTTTCCCTGACCTTAATGAGTTCCTCATTCAATTACATGCCATTCTATAAGTTTAGATTGTCTTCTTGGGTGTTTCACCTCAAAGCTATTTGTCAAAAACTTCTTTGTCTGAGTTATTTTCAAAGCTTTGTTTAAGCTATGATGCACTGAGAAACCTATGAACACACCTCCCAACATTATCTTTTATAGAATTTAAACTATCTGGACTAATGGAACTCAACTGTTTTTTTAATCATTAACCTAAACTGCATTCTATATGGCTCTTCAAGAGAAACTCATGTGTTCTAGCTCATGTGACACTTCCTTGTTTTATTTTTCACCATCAAAACTCTATTTAAACTAACATTGTTGTTATCAATTAGACAGTACAGCTGAGGAAGGAATAATCTTCATAATAATCCACATGTAAAAATGCCCAGTAGAACAGGATGTTTCCATGAGATAAACATACTACATTTAAGGCAGTGGGGATCTCCCCGCACCCATTTACATTATACCAGAAACCAGAGAATGATGGCAACAGCAAGCATGTGAAGGCAAAACAAAAGCAAAAGACATTCTGGAGTCTGTGGTCTCTGGGCCTTGTCTAATTGAGATTTACCCATCAGGGATTCTCCTTCTGGTGGGCTGACACCCTGAAATCAACTGCCATCTGCTGCTCTTCTGATATGGCCGCCTGCAATAATCCTTGGCAATAATCTGTTATAAAGGTGAATCTAAAAACAAAACAAACATGAATCTGGGGAAAACAGAAACAGAACTTTCAGTATAGTTTGCTTTATGTTTTTAAAACATCTTTTAGTTCCTAACATTAAAAATAATATTTACAACAATGAGAAGCTTGGCAAGATACATATACATATATGTATATGTATCTTGTGCAATAAATGATACTCACATGTAGGTGGTAACCAAAAGCTGTCTAATTGGACTTAAGCCAATAGGAGGGGGACCAAGGCCAGTACTGACAGTGTAGCTTACTTTGCAAAGCTAGTGATAATCCCTTGCTACATTCTAAATCTATCCTTAAAATTATAGGTATTGGAGAAAATACACCTCATCAAAGATTCTTCTCTTTACAACAAATGGAGAAAATCATTAAAAACAACATGGACACAATACAGAGATTAAAAATCATGAGGTACTCTACCACAATAAATACATCTACATTACAGATCTTATATCTATGGTTAAGGAACATCAAGGAAGAAGTATGTAAGAGCCAGTATACAAAAAGTCTAATGGGATACAGTCTGTCTTTAAATGGTTGTATAAGCAAGACCACAATAGAGCCATTATCAATAGACAAGCTAATGTGGAAGGAGAAAGTTTCATGGAGACCCACCCCTAAACAAGGAATTACAAGTAACTGATGACTGCTGGGAGAGGGAAAATTAACCTCTCCAAGGGTGTGTCACCTAATTAGTAATACATCAGAAAATGATCAGACCTGAAACCATGTGCACACAAACAAGACCAGACATATATGTGTGTATTTGTGTATGCAACAATAACCATTAAAGAAAAAGAGGTCACAGATTTGAGAGGGGGAATAGGAGAGCTAAGAGTTGTAATGGGGAGGGGATGGATGGAGGAAATGATGTAATTCTATAGTAGTTAAAATTATATCAAAATAAGTTCTAAAACATTTTAGGAGTTGTCACCTAATATTGTATAATAGTTATTTTTTTGTCAGTGTAATAAATGCCACAAAAAAACAACATACTGAAGATAGTATTAATCTTGGCTTATGGTTCCAAAGGAATAGAATGGATCATGGGTGAAAGACAAGGCATGGTAGTAGGATCAGGAAACAGAGAGCAAATTTTATCTTCACAGAGAGCAGGGAGAGAAAAGGAACTGAGGTAATATAGATGAAAGTTTGCCTGGTCCCACCCAGCTCTGCAGTCCCAGAGCCACTTATAAAATAATAGAAATGGGTTGAATTAAGTTATACATGCTAGTTAATGATATGCCAGAGCCTTAGACCATACAGTTTGTAATTAATATTAGCCTCTAAGTGATTATTTTAGTTTTACTGATACAAATTTAAAGTTAATTTTGTTATACTGTTTCTATATTTCTACTCTTGTTTAAGGAATTATGTTTGTGCAGTTCATTTGAAATTGTAGAATTTAAAATGAAGATTAATAGTCATCTTGGATAGTCAAACTCATAGTCATTTTAGTTAAGTTTTTTAGGCATATAAAGGTATATTTCAATTAGGTAGGTAATCTTCAAACACTTTAAAAACTTCAGAATATGGCATTTAAAATGTTTTAAAAACTATACAATGAGACACTTCTGTTCCTGGCAGCACCAATTTACTTCAGAAAAGAGGATGGGCATTTATAAGGAGTTTATCTTCTTCCTGGCAAAAATAGCCATTTGGGCAAGAGGCTTCTCTTGCCTGGACTGCTGATAATATGTTGTATAAACTAGACATGCAGGACCCATAGGAAAATGACCACTGAAATTTGCCAAAATGGGACAAAATGGTTCTTCAGGTTCCTGTTTCACAGAGGAGACTGCCAGATATTCTATAGGATACAGAGAGAAGCAACTGAGAGACTCTAGACCTAGAGGCAGAAGACAGATACCCCAGATTAGAGAGGAACTTTGAATGACTGTCCAGGCATGCAGCTATCTCTATCATTTTCAGAAATTTTGGAAGTTGCTTATAATACCCTTCCTGCTTACTTAGGTAGTATTATATTATATTCTTCTGGGGTCTTTGATGTAGTTGAAGACTAAATAGTTATAGTTAAAATTCTCCTTGGTTATAATAAAACATAAATTAGATATGAAACTTTAGACTCACAAAAATAGGATAGATAATATTATGTTTTCTCTAATTTTCTTAAATACAAATAAACTAGATATTGTAACTATAATTCTTGCTTGATAACTGTTCTATTATATGTATTTTTACTATGTTAAAATTAAAACCTTTTTTATTAGAAAGAAAAGAAGTGCTGTGGATTGTCTTTCTGTACACTATGAATATGTGTTGCTTTGATTGGTGAATAAATAAAGCTGTTGGGCCTATGGCAAGTGAAGTTATAGCCAGGCAGGAAACTGAAGAGAGAGACAGGAAAAAGAAAGTCAGAGAAGAAAAGACGCTATCTTGCCATCCAGGGAGCAGCTTGTAATGGCACACAGGTAAAGCCACAAAACACGTGGCAAAATATTTATTAATATAAATGGGCTGAGTTTAGTTGTAAGAGCTAGCTAGCAAGAAGCTTGAGCCATAGGCCATGGCCATAGAGTTTGTGATTAATATAAGTATCTCTGTGTTAATTTGAGTCTGAGCAACTGTGGGACTGGGTGGTACACAAGAAAACATCTGACTAAAACTAAAGAAAACGCAAACTGAAATAAAACTGGAAAAGAAAAAATTTAGGAAGTCAAACATAAACCTCATTGGTAAGCCTTTTCAGCATAGCACAAGACATAGGAGAGAGAGAATCTCAGGCACTGGAGACAAGGTGGAATAAGTGGATACTTCAGTCAAAGCAATGTTAGATGTAAAATATTCCAGGCACAAAGCAACCAGAAAATCTGGGACAGTGTGAAAAGATCAAATCTATGTATATTAGTAATAGAGGAAGGAGAAGAACCTCAGGCCAAAAACAAAGAAAATACTTTGGACAAAATTATAGAAGGAAATTCCAATAACCAAAAGAAGGAATAGTCTATCAAAAAGGGGAAAAATACTTACAATACATCCAATAGAAGGCTAGTATCCAAAATATACAAGGAACTTAAACTAAATATCAAGAAAATAAATAACCCAATTTAAAAAATGTGGTACAGATTTAAACAGAGGATTCTCAAAAGAGAAAATGAAATAGCTGAAAAACAGTTAAGGGAATGCTCAACACAAGTCATTGAACATAGGGAAGGAAGTCAAGCTGGTGCCTCATATAGAGCCTTCATCCTTACTTCTAGCATCTTTAGTAAAGGATTGTACTCTGTATGCTACCAAAGGAGAAACAAAAACGTCAACTCAACCACAGATCCTTTGACCTAAAATGATATCCTGAACATAAGACATTCTACTTCAACAGTGGAACAAAGCTTATGGGAGTGACTAACCAATATCTGGTTTGATTTAATACCTACTCCGTGAGATAGAACCCACACTTGACACTGCCTTGGTGGCCAAGGCAGTAACACTAGACAAAACCAAATACTACTGTTCTCAAATATCAAACATAAATACACATGCACACTCAAAAAAAACTAGCAATAAAATGACTCGTACTAATGTTCTGCTACACTCAAAGATTGGTGCCCTGTTCAGCCGACATCAGACAAGCTTCCCCCTACAGCAGATGGCAACAAACACAGAGACTCACAGCTAGATATTATGCAGTGTGTAAAATAGCTTGGAACACTCAGCTCTAAATGGGGTGTCTCCATTATATCCCTACTTTCAAGGCTCAGTGAACCCGAAGAAGACAAGGCAGAAAGAGTATAAGAGGCAGGGAATATTGAGTACAGCAAGAAAACATAGCCTTTTTTTTTTTTTTTTTTGAAGGTGGAATATCTGTCTTTAATTCTCTGTTAGTATTGACTGCTACACAAGAACTGATTGAATGTAGATTTGTGGGAAGATGACTCATTTCCCATTTAGACATCACTCTCTTTTTCTTTTTTAAAATATTTTTATTTTATAATTAATTTAATTTTACATATTAGCCACAGATTCCCCTGTCCTCCCTCCTCCCCCCCCCCAGTCTTGCTCCCCCCAATCCACCCTCCATTCCCATCTCCTACAGGGCAAGGTCTCCCCTGGGGAGCCAGCCAAGCCTGGTAGATTCAGTTTAGGCAGGTCTAGTCCCCTCCTCCCAACACCAAGGCTGAGCAAAGTGTCTCAGCATAGGCCCTAGGTTCCAAAAAGCCAGCTCATGCCTAGGGACAAATAGCCAAGCTAGTGGAAACACATGAACTATAAACCAATAGCTGAGGAGCCCCCATGGAACTGGACCAGGCCCTCTAAATAAGTGAGACAGTTGATTAGCTTGATCTGTTTAGGAGGACCCCAGGCAATGAAAACATAGCCTTCCAAATCATCTTGATCAATGTACATAGGAACTCACAGAGACTGAGTCAGCACACACACGTCCTATACAGGACCCTAGAACTGAAAGAAGTGGACATGTGCTCCCATCCCAAACCCTGAAGGAATTTCCAATTGATTACCACTTGCAAATGAAAATTTAGTTTTCTCCAAGGGTGTATCACTGAGATTAAAAACTGCTTTTAGTGTAAGCTGCTTGCCAGGCAGCAGATAGCCAACAGAAAAGAAACTCAATGGCATCTCTGGATGTTCCTTTTCTCATAATATGTCAAGGGTTTTCCTTTTTTCTTTAAATTTTATTATATTATGCTCTTATTTTTATTTTATTTTATTTATATATACATATACATATCCTAAGTATGTGAATGAGATGATCACTGTTTCTTGCACTTTCTCTTGGGATCTTTTCATTCTGTTTGTTTGTTTTGTTCAATTACAAAGTCTTAGCTTTTGTTTTGTCTTATATTTTATTTTATTATACTCATTTAGAAGTATGCTTGTTTTCTAATGAGAGACAGGAAAGGGGTGAATCTGGATGGGAGGAAAGTAGGGAGAAAATGGAAGGAGTAAAGGGAGGGGAAGCCATAATCAGGATATATTATGTGAGGAAAAATGATAGAAATAAAATATGTGTAATCCAAATCCAAGAGGACATCAAAAATATGTAAATCAATAAACATAATTTACCATATAAACACACTGATAGACAAAGCCCATCTTAGCATCTTATTAAATGCAGAAAAGGCATTTGAGAAAATCCAACATCCCTTCATGATTAAAGTCCTTGAGAAACTAGGGATAAAATGAACTTACCTAAACATAATAAAGACAATTTACAGTAAGTCCACATCATTCTAAATAGAGAGAAACTCAAATATTTGCAACTAAAATCAGGACCCAGACAAGAAAGTCCACTTTCTCCATATCTTTTCAATATAGTGCTAGAAGTCTTAGCTAGAACAATAAGGTAAAGGAAGGAAGTCAAGGGAACACAAATAGGAAAGGAAACAAGTCAAATATCTTTATTTGCAGATGAACTGGTAGTATATATAAGTTAAACTAAAAATCCCATCAGGAAATTTCTTAAAGCTGATAAACAGCTATAGCAAATTATCAGCATACAAAATCAGGATACAAAATTAGCACATAAAAATCAGTAGCCTTCCTATATACAAGTGCCAATCAGTCTGAGAAAGAAATTATGGAAGCAATATATTTTACCATGGCATCAAATGTATATATGTATATACATTTTGGGTAACTTAGGGTGAGTTTAACCAAGCAAGTGAAAGACTTATGTGATAAAACCCTTACAACTTTGATGAAATAAATTGAGAAAAACACCAGAAGATGAAATGATCTACTATTCACATGTATTGGTAAGATTAATATAAAAATAACCATGCAACCAAAATCTATCTACAGATTTAGCATAATCCCCATTGAAATTCCAAAACAATTTTTCAAAGAAATTGAAAAGACAATTTTCACCTTAATATGGAAACACAATAAACCTAGAATAGCTAAAATAATCCTGAATAATAAAAGAACTGCTAGAAGAGTTGCAATTCCAAGATGAACTATAAAGCTAGAGCAATAAAAACAGCACAGGATTGGCATAAAAGCAGACATGTTGATCAACGGAATCAAATTGAGGACCCAGACATAAGTCCACACATATGGACTCCTGATTTTTTTTTTTTTTTAACAAAGAAGCCAACAACACACACTGTAAAAGTGACAAAAATGTCAGCAGCTTCAACTCGGTGCTGGTAAAACTTCATGGCTATAGGAAGAAAAATATATTTAGATCCATACTTATCATCTTGCATAATACAATTAGGTCCATACTTATCACCTTGCACAAAACTCAGTTCCAAACAGATCAAAGACCTCAACATAAAACCAGATACACACTGAATATGATAGAAGAAAAAGTGGGAATATTATTAAACTCATTAGCATAGGAAAAGACTTTCTGAACAAAATATCAGTAGCACAGGCACTAAGATCAACAATTAATAAATGGGACCTCACAAAAACGAAAATTTTCTGTATGGAAAATGACACTATTGTTTGATCAAAGTGGAAGCCTATGAAATGGAAAAAGATTTTTAACAATTACACATCCAAGAGGGTTTAAACCCAAAGTATTTATAAAACAACAACAAACAAAAAAAAACTGACCATCAAGGAAAAAAATACCCAATTAAAATATGAGTTATGGGATTAAACAGATTTCTCAAAATATGAAAAAATGGTTGAAAGATACTTTAAGAATTAGTTAGTCACAAGGGAAATTTAGATTAAAATTACTTTGAGATTTCATCTTACACCAGTTTGAATGGCCAAGGTCAAAGACCAAATGGTAGCTCCCAATGGCAAGGATGTGGGGAAATGGAAACATTTATTCATTGTAGGTGGAAGTTCAAACTTGTACCGGCACTTTGAAACCAATATGTCAGTTCCTCATCAAGCTGGGAATAGATATACCTCAAAATCCAGCCCACAATCATTGGGCATATACCCAAAGGACTCTATATCATACCATAAAGATACTTGTTCATACTTGTTTGTTGATTCCATATTCATAGTATATAAATTGGAAATAGCCTATGAAGCAATCAGTGAATGAATGGATGATGAAATGTAGTACAATTACACAGTAGAATATTATTCAGCTGTTAAAAATTATTCTATGAAAATCTACTATAGTAGAAGCTTCTTAAAATATATGTATATGTAAGAAAGAAATCAAAATGTAGTTGCCAAAGAGTGAGAGAGACAAAGACACAACTATACATTTCTCACTACAAAATGAAATCTCCAGTGCCAGGAATGAGACTGTGGCATCAGTCACAAGGCCTGCACAGGTTGAAGCCATATGGGGTCCCAGCCCTGAAATGCAGCAGTAAATTCTGATGCCTAACCAACAAGCTATCCTCAAATGATATGTGCTTTCAAAGGAAACATGAGTTTTTTTCCCAAAACAATCTCCCTAGATACAATATCTGCTCTTAAAGTTAGGCCTCACACCCAGCTATAGAAGGTAAACACAAATTAAACTCAATGGTATTTTGTAGACTTTTTATAACATATTTTTTTGTTTGGGCATTTTCGTCTTACTTGTCTTGCTTGTATATTTTGGTTTGTCATTTGTGTTTTCATGGGTTTTGTTTGTGGGTATATGTGGGTGTGTATCTTTGTGTATGTGTTTCTTGTGCATTAAATTTTTTTTAAAAATCTGTTTTGTCTGCTTATTTTAGATTTGCTGTTTGTTTTCTAAATAGAAAGAAACAGAATTAGTGTGGATTAGGTTGGGTGTAGAAGTAGGGAGGATCTGGAAGGGGAAACTGTGTGTGTGTGTGTGTGTGTGTGTGTGTGTGTGTGTGTGTGTGTGTTCACACAAAGGAATGCTTCAAAAGATATGCTGGCAATTTGTGGACAACTGGTGGATGGACTCCAGTAGATAGTGCCAGAGGCAGATGGAATGAATCAGAAGTGGAACCCCACAAGCCTACAGCTATCCAAGGGACAAAAGGCCCCTCAGCAGAGCGCTCAGGAAGTCACACAAGAGGCCAGCTTTATTCAAATAATCTAGTCAAATATACATGTATGAATAGATATAGAAAATGCTAGAAATAGGACTTAACACCCAGAGTTGAAGAATTATCTAAACATGGAGTCTTCAAACACAAAAAAGTTAGATAAAAGAATACAAAATGTTGGCATATATACAGGAAGAACACAGATGAGAAAAATTCTACATATAGTCCCAGTTAACAAACAGGCAAATATTAAATCATTTTTATGTAAGGAGAAATAATATTAATGTTTTTGTTATGCTTTTGAAAAGAAATATGTCTACCTTGTAAATAGGTCAGTATTAAATTCTATTTTGGTTGTGAGCCTAGCCTTTAATGGCTGAGCCATCTCTCCAGCCCTCAGTATTAAATTCTAATGTTTAAACTTGAGAATAGTGCAATAGAAGAATAAAATAAAGCTTATGTGATAAACCAAAATTTTCATGTCAAATTTTGAGGCAAAGAAATTTATATATCTTCAACTTATATTTACTATTTATTAGGAAAATGAAATTACTTGAAGCCATTACTAGGTGCTGTTTATTTATGCAATATTCTTCAGCAGGATTTATTATCACAGCTGGCAGAAACATATTGAAATATACTGTGGATTATTAATCTCTGAAACTACCTTAAATTAGGTTCAAAAATACCAGATGAAGTTCATATAATATGTCACCATTAATTAGTAGGGAAATTCCTGCTGATTGTTTAGGTAAAATAAATGGTTTTCATTAATTAGCAATTAACCTTGCTACATCATGAAGATAAAAATTAATCTGTAGCATACAATACCTTACCTACATGTTCTATAGGATGAATTTATCAACATAAATGCACTTTTGATAAATATAAGCAATGGCATAATCATAGTAGGTGAATAAATAATGAGGATATTCTAGTAGAAAGAGTTATATATTAGATATAGTCAAAAGGAAATGAAATTTAATGGATTAAATATTGTTTAAACTACATTATACTTCTGTCTTTTAATTTGTAAAAATATGATGTGATTCTGTTAGTTCCACATTAAAGCAATCAGAGGGAAAATAATCCTTAATAAAAGAGATAGGTTCAAAAGTGTTTCATGAGAACTTGGTTGAAACATTAACTGTAGCAAGATAGGGAAAATATAATAATGTCTGAAAGAAGCTTAAATTTTCATAAGGAATTTTATTGCTAGTTCTACATATCAAACTGGCTGGAAAAAATAGAGAAATTGTAGGATGGAAAAAAATAATATCAGTAAATCATAATTAATGTTCCAACTGTAGATTGGACTATTGTTCTTAAGGCATAAGTGAAGTGTTCCACCACAGTATGTGTCTGGGGCTTCCTCTTATTCAACTTGAAGACACACAAGCCTGAAGTCCATAACAGCAGTGAAAGCAAACCACTGGGGTCTCAGGCTCAACCTCAGCCTGGCAGCCTTTGCATCCTAAGAGCAATGTTTTGCTCTAGTCTGTTCTAGTCATTGAAATCAGCCAGGGATACTTCAGGAAAACAGAATTTAGTAAGTATCTGTATATTAGAGCTTTTAAAATCTAGTTAAAACTATACATTGAATTTATAATTACAGATTGATGAGTCTGATTTCAATGGTTGATGGGCTTTATGGTGGGTTTGATATATCTATGACAGAGGTAACATTAGTGGATGATTTCACAAACATTTGTAATTTTCTTATAAAGAGATTAAATTCTTGCTTATTTGTTAGCAACTAGATTTTTCTCTCCTAGAACTGGGTTACTAAAGATGTGAGAAGTGAAAGGCAAAACTAAAATAATCTGTGTAATGTAATTTTTTAATTTGATAGAAGGCTTCCTGCTTCGTAGAAGATCAAGGCTTCTGCATATAACAGCTTCATACTGTGGGTAAAATCGAACAGGCAGAGTCATCAAACGCACTGATAGTGAGTAGAGTCAGGCAGGAGGTTACACTGAACCTTTAAGGAAGAAAAATGGGCTCAGCTCTGGGCAGATCTGTAAAGGATATTTACAAGTCAGAGATTTTAAAAAAATTATGTTAGCTCAAAAATACAAAGGACAGTCATCATGAACAAAGGAGTTTCAAATAGTCTGGACAACAGCAAGCGACAAATTAGGTCATTAGATTCTGGGAAGAAATGCTGCCTGACACCATGACAGACAGTTGAACTACATACGTTGTGGTTAAATTCAGGGCAAAAAGAAATTTAAAAAAAGAAAGAAAGAACAGAAAATAGTTGAGGTTCTGAGATTTTAAATTTGAAGGGAATCTTTTAGTTGTTTACCTTTTTTTGAGATTATAACATAATTACATTTCTCCTTTTCCTTGCCTCACTCCAAAGCCTGCTGAATACACTTCCTTACTCTCTTTCAAATTATGGCTTCTTTTCCCATTAATTGCTATTGCAGGCACATATGTACATGACACATATCCATATACAGTCCTAAATATAATCTGCTTGGCCCATATATGTATATATTGTATATGTGTTTACATTGCTGGACACTTGTTATTGGATAATCAGTTGGTATGCAATTCTCTAGGAAAAATAATTTCTCCTACTCTCCACTTTCCATAGCTGCCTGTAGTTTTTTGTGTAGGGTTGAGGCTTCACAAACTGTACCCTGTCTACTTTTGCAAAATTTAAATAGAAATTTTAAAGCATTTCCTTCATAATAAAGTAATTTTTTCAGTCTTCAAATGTGTCAAAAGGAATTCTCACTATAAAATTCAAAATTAATATTATATATATGAAACACAGTACTATATGTGCTAGCCACTAACAGAAGCAGGAAACTTCAGGTGCAAACTCCTAGACTAATGCTTCAAAATATGTCTCCTATCTTTTCATTATGACCTTAAACTGTGCTTACTCAGGAATATATTGAGATAGACAAGCTAAGAAATGACCAGCTAAAAAATTCCTATGTGTAGGTTTCTTGACTAAAATCTCCATGCATCTTTTATTTTAGAAGCATGCTGCCTCTGGTTTTATTGCCTATTGTAGGAAAAAAAAGTGACTCTCCTTTTATATTTTGAATGAGTTTGTTATAACTTTTGGTTCAGTAAGATGGCAATGTACTGCATTTGGTTATGTAGGTATTATATACACAAATATGAGCACCATGAACAGTTCCATACACAGGATAATAACCAATCAAAGAAATCAATCTAATGATCACAGTGTTGGAATTTTAGTGTAAATGGGACGGTTCTTTCCCACCTGTCAATTCCTGAACACAACTCAGAGGCTTGTATTAATTATAAATGTTGGCCTATGGCTCAGGCTTATTACTAGCTTTCTCTTACATTTAAATTAACCCATATTTCTCATCAGTGCTTTCCCATGTGATTCCTGGCTTCTTACCTCATGTTTTTACAAATCTTGCTTGCTCACTGGCTGGCTGGCACCTGCCCTGAATCTCCCCTTCTTCATCTGTATCCATCCTCAGTTTGATTGTACCGCCTAACCTTATCTTGCCTCACCATTGGCCAAAACTGCTTTACTACCAACCAATGAGAGCAACACATATTCACAGCATACAGAAGGACATCCCACAGCAATCTGACTCTAGTTTTTACTTGACTCTGCTTAACAATATAAAGAAACTTGGGTTATCCTTGTAGATTCCTGTGAGTTTTCCTTGTACCAGGTTTCTATCTGACTCTGAAATGTCCCCCTTTCCGGTCTTCTCTTTCAGTACTCCCCCCACCCACCTCCCCACCTGATCCCCCATGTTCCCATCCCCACCTGATCCCCCATGTTCCCATCCCCACATGCCACCAGTCTACCCACAGAATCTCTTCTATTTCCCCTTCCCAGGGAGACCCAAGTGTCCTCCCTTGAGCCCTCCTTGTTACCTAGCCTCTCTGTGTCTGTGAATTGTAGCATGGTTATCCTTTACTTTACAGCTAACATCCATTTATAAGTGAGTACATACCATGTTTGTCTTTCTGAATCTGAGTTACCTCATTCAAGATAATTTTCTCGCTGGGCAGTGGTGGTGCACGCCTTTAATCCCAGCACTCGGGAGGCAGAGCCAGGCGGGTCTCTGTGAGTTTGAGGCCAGCCTGGGCTACCAAGTGAGTTCCAGAAAAGGAGCAAAGCTACACAGAGAAACCCTGTCTCAAAAAAACAAACAAACAACAAAAAAAGATAATTTTCTCTAGTTCCATTTATTTGCCTTCAAATTTCACAATGTCATTGTTTTTAATAACTTAGTAATACTCCATTATGCAAATGTACCATATTTTCTTTATCCATTCTTCAGTTGAGGGGTGTGTAGATTATTTCCAGGTTCTGGCTATTATGAATAGAGCTTCTATGAACATATTGAGCAAGTGTCTTTGTGGTATGATTGAGTACCCTTTGGGGAATCCTGCTGAAGAGAGGAAGCCAGAGGGAATAAGGACATCATAAGAAAATCCATGGAATCAACTAACCTGGGCTTATAGGAGCTCACAGAAACTAAACTGGCAACCAAGAGGCCTGCATGGGACTGACTTAGGCCCTCTGCATATATAGGACAGTTATATAGCTTGGTCTTATTGTGGGAATCCTAAAAGTGTGAGCAGGGTCTGTCCCTGACTGTTTTGCTGGCTTTTGGGATCCTATTCCTCATACTAGATAGCCTTGCCCAGCCTTAAGAGGAGTGCTTAGTCTTACTGAAACATGATATACAATGTTTTGTCAATATCCATGTGATGCCTGCCCTTTTCTTAATATAAATGCAGGAGGAATGGATTGGAGGGTGCAGATGGGAGGTGGGGAGGAGGGGCTGAGAGGAAAGAAGGGAGGGGAAACAGAGGTCAGGGTGTAAAATAAATAAATAAATACTAAAAACATATTCATAGTTCCCCATTATTTTCAGTAATGGCTATGATGACAATGATGTTGTGCAAATATGACATTTAAATTTTATCTTTGAACATTAAAGACTTCTTGTTTGGTCTCAAAAAATAATATAAGGGAATACTGCTCAAAGTAAATAAAAATACAGAAAAATCCAGAAGTAAAATGGACCTTATTAAAAGGAAACACGGAAATTTTAGAACAGAAAAAAATCTGGAAAAATATAGACTTTATTGATGTTTTTATATGGCAAATGAAACATCAAAAACTGGAAAATAGATTAACACCATTATCCTTCCATCCAAGGGAGCGCAGAGTGGCAGGTTAACCAAGCATCAGTGTTTTGTGGGGTAATTTCACTAAATCTATACAAACGTGGTATATAATTTCCTAAGAAAAGAAATGAAAAATAAAGTGGTTAAAAGAAAATGTTTGACAACGTGTAAACTAAAATTTCCCCCAATTTTGTGAAACAGAAAATAACACAAGGGGTTTACCAGAACTGAAGAAGCATGCACACATCAAAATAAATTGTTCCCAAACTGAGCAACATCTGGGTTGAATAATTACATACAAAATTGCAACTGCTTTATAAGCAATTAGACATGTACAAAGTTCAAAGAAAACTATGATGTATCATCATGCTGATATCACTTGAGTTGTGTTGCATATGGTGGCTATTCCACGAGGCATGTGGAAAGAAATGCAGGTCTATGCTTTCAAACCTCTAGTCTTCCATAAACAATGATGTGATATTAACCAAAAAGGAATATGAAAATCTTGTATTCATATTCTACTCTCTGGAGCAAGCAACAATTAATGTCCAATTCTAGGCATTTGAACTTATTTGTTGTGACAGCAAGGGGCAAGTACATCTTTACAATAGTCAATACTGTTGCTGAAGCTATTTCTGTGATTAGCATACTCAAAATATAACTGATAACTAGAACTCGGTGCTCCTGCCAAGACTGAAATCAGGTATCATTTCCATATTCTGGTCTAGAAAGAGAACTAATTATTGTTTAGGAAATTTCAGGGTTTTTTGTTTTTTTGTTTTTTGTTTTTGTGTTTTTTATCCTGAAGTAGTCCTTTACCTGAATAGATCAGATCTAGAAGAATCTTAGAGGCTAATTTGTTGTTCTTGTGTATGTTTACTGACTTACAAAAAACATTTAATTTTGTAGTCACTTAAATTTTATATTTGAAAATATTTTAGCTTATAGTACTACTTGTTGGAAATATTAAATATAACTTATGAGCCTCTTAAAACTTAGACTTCCTGACACATCCAGAGAAAGACCCAGATGATTTCTCATTAGAGAGAATACCATTAGTGTTAGAAATGGCAGGTTTTTTTTTTCCAGGTTTTGGCTTTTGTACACATGAACTGTGCCAGCAAAGCAGCCTTGCAACATCTGCACTTCCCACTCAGCTCACCCACTGTAAGAGACGCATGTTACAGAGCAGCATAGGGGCACTGATATATTTAACGGCAATGAAATTGTCATTAGCCAGATTGCAGACTGGATCATTGCTTTGCAGAAAACCTCACTGTCTTTTATCTGGTTATGATCCAAGAAAGGACATTTTACAGAAGAAATAACCATGATGATCACAGAGTACAGTATTTTCCAATTAGACTCCCAAAACATTACTCTCTCTTTAATAATAAGTCTTAAATCTCTTTCATTTATTTACTTTTAATGGAAGAGAAAAGACTAAATTGTGAATGTAAAATTGTTACTGGTCATCATATTTAGAAACAGAGAGTCATTACATTTACCCAAAGAAATCTGTAACAATTTAATACATACCATATTCACATCTTTGAACTGTACTAATATACCTAATCAGAATTATTATTAATAAACTGTATGTGAAAAATCTAGATTTGTCTCTGTAAATAATGTACTATGTTTAAAAAGGAGACTAAACCAAATTAAGTGAATGAAATGTGTTATATCAAAAACAATTTACAAACACAAATTTTCAAATGATTGAAGAACATAATGGGGAAAAGTCAGATGATGACATAATCTTTATGTGAGTATTATTTATGGACACATCCATATATAAAAAGTATATGAAAAAACCACAAATACAAGGAAATGAATTTGCTCAGCATGTCTGTATAAAGGTGGAGGAGAATGTGATGGGGTGGTAGTGGTGAAATGTGTCCTCTGGCCACCTGTTTCTTTAATCTGAATATGTCATTATCTTCACACGAATTCATAGTTAAAACAAGGAAATAAAGATATGATAAAAAGAAGCAGAAACAGCTCTTTAGGGAAGAGTTACAACTAATGATGAGAATTTTTTCCCATTTGGATGTTCATTAAGAAATACTTCTGGCTTATTTTCAATAAAAACTGTCTTCTTACTTCCATTAAAAAAAAAACATAGCTTATCACTTATGAAAATTCCATGTGTTTACACTATTCTTCAAGTAAGAGGATTATTTCTTTTCATACAGACTTTTTTTTAAACAGAAAAACTGGTTATAATTAAAAAGTCCATGGTTATTTGAAACTGGAAAATATTTTCTCTGTAGAAAATAGTAAAAATGATAACATTCCCCAATTAGCCCTTTTAAGCCAAATATTAGCTGAATTATACATATAAATATTGATTAGATTCTGGGATACAGAAGAAACCTATCTTCATCTGTTCAGAGAGCTATGTTTTACTTAAATTGTATAAGTGAGATTCTTAATCTTCCCCTTCACTGTTTGATTTACAGAAGACATTTTTCTATAGGATAATCCATAATCTAAAAAGATTTTAGCCTCCCCTCCTGGAACTATAGCCAGTATATTCTTTCTTCTTTTTTTTTAATGTTGAATGCTGTTTATTGAAGGAGAGAGGAGGTCTTAAATACAGGTTTACAGCACAATGGGAGAACCCTGGAGGGCAGAAGTTAGCTACAGATGCTTTACAATCTTGCATCTAAGCTGTTAATGCCCCCATTACAGGATACACAGACAAGGAACTTCCTTAAGCATTCAGGAGGGTGGAACCTGGCAGGGAATTAGGTCAAGGTCAGCAAGCATGGCAACAGTTACCCAAAGTGTGTGGGGGGGGCAGGGCCCTACAGGTCCCCCCTTTTACTAAAAATAAGCTTCTGACTTAGGTTGCATAGGACATCAGCAGGTCACCTTATCCATCATGGAGACGCCTGCCCTTTTAAGCCAAATATTAGCTGAATTATACATATAATTCTTAGGTTGGTGAGTGCCCCCCCCCCCAGATATTACCAGTCTCTGAATACTCATTATCATACAGACTCAATCATGTGAGAGCTGTAGAGTTAGTTAACTGCTGCCAATGATCTCAAAGTGGCGCTGGGCTTGCAATCTGTGTGTTTGACACAGAAAAGACCAACAGAAGTCCTAACCCACCCATAGCCTGTAGGCTAAAGGTATCTGAGCCATTCCCTTCCTTTATGAGCCTTACAGTTAGTTATTTAGGCAGAGCTCTTACCTGTGAGGAACACGTCCCCAACACAACAAATCCATAGAAGAGCTGTTTATTAATGAGAATAGAGGATAGAAAAAACGTGACAGGCCTGTGTGAAGCACACACGTGAGTGAGGAGAGGAGAGAAGAGAAGAAGAAGAGAGAGAGGAGAGAGAGAAGAGAGAGACCTGCACAAAATGGTGCAGGCTTTTTAAAGAGTGAGCTGTGCATGCATACAAGACCACATGTAGCTACTCCACACATGCGTGTAGATTACATGGCCGCTCACGCTTTACACTCCTAGCCATGCGAGATGTGCTGACCTGGAAATGGCTGTTTTGAACCAGAAATAATTAGGTGGTCCACTGGGAAAGCCCAACCATGTGGACATGTTGTGATTTCCTATCACTTACTACAAATTGGAGTCCTTGTAAGATGGTATCCCAAAAGCAAATGGAACTTGAGTTTATAAATTTATAATTTTCAAAGCCAATTGAAATGTATATAACTAATGAATTAAATTTATCATGATCAATAGAATGAAAGATTAACTAACTGTGGTAGCTACTTTTGCTGCCAGGTTCTCCACTGTGCTAGCTGTAGTAACTAACCAATTATGAAATGGTAATCCCAGCATGCTAAATTAAAAAGGGGAACTAGGGGCTCATCATTCCTCTCCACATTCTATTCTTTCCCTTGTTTTATATATTTAAAATTTTTTATTGGTGGATTCTGCTGGAGTATCTGCTGCAGATAAGCACTGGAGGGCTCCTGTTGCAAATCACCCTCTGGAGCAATAGAAGGATCTTTCTACTGGCACTTGTAGGGGACCCGATCTGGTGTTAGTGTGGGCCCGGGGTTCTGTTTATGTCTTTCCTCAGGACAATGAGGTTCCTCTTTGGATTCCTGAGCGCTGTGTGTGCACCCTGTGGCTGCTGCGGAAGCCCAACATGGCAGAAACCTATTGAGCCTTCATGAAAAACCCTCCTTCTGATGCCAATGGCGATTGAGAGCCCAATATGGCCAGCTTTGGCAAGCATTAACATAAAACCTGAGGATTATTTGAAATTACAATCTAATCAATATATTTTATAACAAACTGAACATACATTGAAAAATGACACACTAGTGGTGGATCCACTCCAATTCATATGGTCAAGTGCCTGCTAAACTGTAACTGAATATGCAACTTTATTTAAAATTCAGGCAATCATAAGATTTTTCCAAAAGAGGAAAGTGCTTTTATCACAAACAGCACCATTCAGAGACTTAGAAAGTGGCTGTTCCTGGTCTTGGGAGAAATCCATGAAGCCTTTAGAAATTTCTCTAAGTAAGCAGAGCTATTGTATCCTTTGTGTGCTGTAAATGATCTCTTATGACTATAAGAAAAAAACAAGTCTAAACTAGGAAATTCTACTAAACATGCTACAATGATGAAACAGATAAAACTATGGATTTGCTTCCATAGAGCTGTCTATATAGAAAGAGGCTTGAAATCTCATTTCTGCTGTAAATACACTTTAAGAATGAGATTGCTGAATGGCTCCCTGCAGCTTTTATCAGAAATTCAGTTAAAGTCATATAAGCTCCACTTCATATTCCATCTCCCATGATACATTTGGTAATTGGCAATAGGGTCATTTGGTGAAACACAATCTACTGCTCATAATAGCAAAAATCTTTTCCTTTCCATAGCATACCAACTAAAATCGTTCTCATATCTCTAAGGCGGCCTGTGTTTGTCTTTTCTATCTCCATCATCCTAGTAAGCAAAGTGCACATAATCATCGAAAAGTTTCAAACAGGGGCTAGTGAGATGGGTCAATGTTGAAGAGCACATTCTGCTCTTGCAGAGGACCTGAGATCATTTTCCAGGGGAAATCAACATTTCCTGTAACTCCAGTTCCTGGGATTAAACACCCTCCTCAGTCTCAGAAGGTACCTCACTCAAATACATAAAACCACATAGACACACACACTTGTACATGTGTGCACATGCACACACACAATTAAAAATAAAATAAATTTTTGGAATGACAAAAATATTTAAAAATTAAGTAATTTGATGTAGCAATCTAGAAAATTTACTTAGAAATGCTATATAATTTAATTATTCTATAAGCATAAATTGTTAGAATAGTCAACATTTACTTATAATAGAGATTCAAAACAAAATTATTGTCTTCATCTTAATAATATGATTTTAAAAAGTGACATAAAATGATAAACAAGGCCGGGTGGTGGTGGCATATGCCTTTAGTCCCAGCACTCAGGAGGGAGAGCCAGGAGGATCTCTGTGAGTTCAAGGCCAGCCTGGTCTACAGAGCAAGATCCAGGACAGGCACCAAAATGACACAGAGAAACCCTGTCTCAAAAAACAAGAACAGAACAAAACAAAACAAAACAAAACAAAACCAAGTACATAGATTTTGTTTTATGATGTTATTTTGGACATTTTGCCAGGATATTTCTGCTGTTTTGGAGCATTTAGCTAAATTAGGAAATTTTATGTACATTCATATCACACATTTAAAATAATGTATTTGCATACTATTATCCTTCAATTTCAGGCAAAATATTAGATTCAGATGGACTCCCAGAGATCACCTCCATCTCTTTGACTTGTGGATAGAGGAATCGGGATTGTATCAAACCAGTGTACAGCCACAGGTATTTGGCAGTACAGCCAAAAGCATTCAAGACTGGTTTGTATCTATTCTGCAGTTCTTCGACAATTCATGGTCTTAAGAAATATAAAAACAATCAGTGGATTAAATTAACCAAAACAGTGCATTAAAACACCATATTAGTAAGTTAAGAAATCATTTCCATTTAACAAGGAAATAAATGTCTCCATGCCAAATAGTTGTATATAAGTGTAGGATTCTCAGACAATTTTGACATTACTAAAGAAAGGCTTGGAAGATTATTCAGTTAAATTTAATTTCAATTAATAAAATTTTATATGTAAAATAGTTTTATGGCAAGAACTGTACTTGTCATTGAAAATACCAAGATGGATAACACAACCTGGTTTTAAAGCTCTCCTTGGTTTTTACAGGAGACATTATTAAATAAAGTACATTAAAGATAATGAGAAAAGCACTGTAAGAATACAGAGTGTAGAAACAGTTATAGGACTATTTATTCCATGATAGAGCAAACACAGTTTCACAAAGTTCACCTTCTTGTACACTCCTGAAAAATTTGTAGGATGAAGGAAAGAGCAAAGAAGTGTTGTAATAATAGAGGACATGAGGAAAATAGAAAAGCAATCTGAAAAGACAGATGTCCAGGAGTTAGAGACCAAGCTTGATGATGGATGCTTGGCACCGGAATGTGGCCAGGGCTAGTGCTGGGGCTGATCATGAGAAGGAAGAACCAAATACATAGCTCATTAACAAGGTCCAATACAGATCAGAAGTTCCATCCCTGCTTCCCACACAAGCACACAGTAGGAGGAGGCATGGCCCCTCTGACTATGGTAACCCCATTAAAGATTGGAATTTAATATGAAGCTAGGAAACAATCACTTGTGGCAGTTTGAGCTAAGACATATCTATAAAATTTGTTTTAGAAGGCTCACATATCAGCCATGCTGGTGAATGGAAAAAGTGTGACACCAAACAGAAGATTTCTCAGAAACACATCTTTATGCTCACTTTTCTTTCGTGAAGTATTTCTTCAATGTAGCATGAATCTTAAAGAGTTCTTATTAATAAAATTAAACCTGAGGTCAGTTATTGGGGTGAATGCTGGAAGATCAGAGACACAGAACAAGCCACAGCTACCTCACCTCACCAGTTCCTAGGCTGGTCTTGTTTCCTCAGACTGCAAGCTTCTGAGTCCTCATCCAGAATGAATCTCAGCTGAACTGTGTTGCTCCAAAGCCTTAAAGCTTAACCAGCCATGGGTTGGGGATTTAGCTCAGTGATAGAACACTTGCCTAGCAAGTGCAAGGCCCTGGGTTCGATCCTTAGCTTAAAAAAAAAAAAAAGTTTAACCAGCCAAATTCTTCTAGTTTCTGATATTCATGCCTTATATATCTTTCTACCTTCTGCCATCACTTCCTGGGATTAAAGGCTGGATTTCTGAGATTAAAGGCAAGTGTCACCAAGCCTGGCTCTTTCTAATGTGGCCTTGAACTCAGAGATCCAGAGGTATTTCTCTCTCTGAAATGCTAGGATTAAAGGTGTGTGCTACCACTGCCTATCCTCATGTTTAATATTGTGGCCATCCTGCTCTCTGACCCCAGATAAGTTTATTTCAGGGAACACACAATATTTTGGGGAACACAATACCACCACACCTCAATATGTATAAGATGCCTCTGAGAAGGGTGGTAGAATATTCCTATTATACCCCTTATGTCTCTTTGTTATTCTGCAACATCTGCAAAGACTCATTCTGTATTCTTCTATTAAGACATGTTATATGATTTCAGGATTTTATTAGTAGTAATATCATTATTTATTATGATTTTGCAAAAGACATTGGCTCATCTTCCCAAACTTCTAATGGGTCATGTGGACTCAGAGAAAGCATCTCATTTTTTCTCCTCTCTATAAATCATGGTGGGGCATGTGAATTTCTCATCAGAACTATCATATCTGAAGACTGACTTGGTTAAAATTCCTTCCCTCTCTTTCAGGTTCCTACACTTTCCATTGGAATCAATGTATAAATATACGTGTTCTATTTTTCACTTAGCTTTTCCTAGCACCCTCAGTCCTTCCTCTGAGTCATCACTTACTGTAACCCCTTATGTTTCTGCATTAATCATTCTGCAGCCTCAAAATGAAAATGTGAGAACACAAAGGGAGTGGGTATTTAGCAATATTTGTGGGAGTGAATAGTCCTTCATTTTATCCAAGATAAAGCAAGGAAAAACACAGGGACAAATAGCCAAACAAATGGAAGCACATGAATTATGAACCAAAGGCTGTGCAGCCGCCAACTGGAGCAGGCCCTCTGGATAAGTGAGACAATTGAATAGCTTGAACTGTTTGGAAGTCACCCAGGCTGTGGGACTGGGACCTGTCCTTAGTGCATGAGCTGGCTGTTTGGAACCTTGGGCTTACACAGGGACACTTTGCTCAGCCTGGAAGGAGGGGACAGGACCTGCCTGTATTGAATCCACCAGGTTTAAATGAATCCCAAGGGGAGTCTTGGCCCTGGAGGAGATGGGAATGGAGGGGCTGGGGGGAAGGTGGGAGCAGGGGCAGGAGGGAGGAAGACAGGGGAACCCGTGGCTGATGTGTAAAATTAAAACACAAATAAAATAATAAATTAATTAATTAATTAAGCAAGGTCACAATTTAGTTTTGAATTTCTTCATATGGAGATATGCATGAATAACCAGGATAATACATTTCTTAGTTGTAAGGGGTCAATATTAACTACTTAACTGATTTTTATCAGTTAAGAATACCTCAGTATTGAAGGCTATATCTACATGTAGGATACTAGAGTTATTATCACAAATTCTGGTGATATATTGTGTACCTTAATAAAATTTCCCTGATGATCAGAGGACAGAACAAGTACTAGATTAAACATAGAAACCAGGCAGTGGTGGCACACACACCTTTAATCCTAGCACTCAGGAGGCAGAGATCCATTGGGATCTCTGAATTCAAAGTCACCCTGAACTACATGAGATTCACTCAGCCTAGGAAAGAAAACAGAGCCAGGCAATGATGGAACACACCTTTAATCCCAGTACTGGGAAGCATACATACCTTTAACCACATGAAGTGATGACTGGGCAGAGAAAGGTATATAAGGCATGAGGAGACAGCAACTAAAGGCTTTTTGGCAGAAGTGTCCATTTTAACTAGAGGCTCTTTTAGCTGAAGCCTTTTGGCTGAGGACACAGGCTTTTGGGGCTGGAATATTTCAGATGAGGACTCAGAGGATTCGTGGAATTGGTGAGGTGAGATATGGCAGTGACTTGTTCCATTGTCTCTCTGATCTTTCAGCATTTACTCCAATAACTGTCTCTGGGTTTTTTATTAAGACCATTTAGAAATTTGTGTTACAACAAATTGATTCAAATTAAGCAGAAGGATGCTTCTATTAAAAAAAAAATATTGAACAAAGATACTCAAAGTCACTTTAAGAAAGAGTTGTCTAGTTTACAGCTGTGCTTGAGGATGATTAATTTTAGAGAATATATTGTATATAATAGGATATATGAATTTTAAATTCTGTCAGTTTTGTCTCTTATTTCATTTTATTAGCTAAGTGGATATCTCCATTTCTCTTACTGAAGGAAAACTGTATGTACTCATCCAAACCCAATTCCCATGTCTTGGTCTTCACTATCTGGTGATTATGCAGATAGGCAATATTTATACAAGAATATCACTGGAATGAAAAACATAGTGGAATTTCAAAATGAGAAGAAACCATTATTTCATGCAGAAATGTCAAGAATGGAAAGCTATCAAATAATACTTGAATGGGAAATAAACTGTCAAGAGATCATTTTTCCCCTACATATGGTTATATTATTCCC
The DNA here is from genome assembly GCF_903995425.1 of Onychomys torridus. Taxonomy (NCBI): domain Eukaryota; kingdom Metazoa; phylum Chordata; class Mammalia; order Rodentia; family Cricetidae; genus Onychomys; species Onychomys torridus. The sequence continues at coordinate 77,963,881 of NC_050455.1, forward strand.
CATTGCCTTTCTTTGCTCCAAACTTTCTCATGTCCTTGCCCTTGAAATTTTCCCATATCTCTCTCTTACTCCCTCTTATATTCATGCCCTCTTTTTCTTTGATTATTAACACACACACACACACACACACACACACACACACACACACTCACACACTCACACATACATACATAAATAAAACCTGCTGAGTCTCTTTACTATTACTTCTGTGTATGTTTTCAAGGTTGACCACCTGGTATTGGGTAACTAATCAGGGAGCTCATCCCAGGGAAAGACTAATTCTCCTTCTCTCCTCAATTCTTAATTACCTATAGTTCTTTGTTTAGGGGTAAGGCCCTGTGAGATTTTCCCCTTCTGTGCTAGCATGTCTACTGAACATATTAATATTCAGGTCTTATTTATTCACCCATTTATTAATGTATCATTGGACCACCCATGTCATTTTTAGGAGACACAGTATCACAGAAGACTTCTTAGTCCTCTAGCTCTTACAATCCTTCATTTAGTTGTATTGTGATGTTTTATGGACCTTAATTAAAGGAGTTGTGTTGTATATCATTGGGGCTGGGTATCCTGTGATTATTTGATCTCTGGAACAGGGATAAGTATAAAGCAGCTCCGTTATGAAAAATCTCAGCCCCACATGGGTGATGACTCCTGAAAACTGCAACACATGGGCTCTGTATGCAACTTTCAAGCAGCTCCAGAGTCTGAACATCTCTCTTGCTTGCAATTTGAATCATCAGAATCTCTACCCCAGCAAATGTACTCTTTTTTTATACAGTTGGTAGGACTCACAAGAATCTTCCAAGATTTTGTTCTTCTAGACTTGTGACCTTTTATTTACCTCCTGTTTACCACAAAGGCTCCTAACTTTCTCCTTCCTCCTGGAGGAAATATTTCTGAATGTAGCAATTCAGAGGAAAATGAAAAACAACAAATGGTCTCCATCTGTTACAAAGAGGAACCTTCTTTGATGAGAGGTGGATGCTCCAGTTATCTTTGGGTATTAGGAAAAGTTTTAAAATGCAGTTATTAATTATACTGGTCTAGTAAAGTGGCAGGAGGAGCTTCTCCTTTAAGAGCTACCAGTAGGGTAACATGCCAGAAGAAAATTGCCCTGCCCCTGGTCTGTCCCTGAACCCTTAACTCCAGGTTAAAGGCACTAGCTCACTGCATATGTTCCAAAGATCCTATCATGCCTGCCCTCTCCTTTCATCTGGCTGCCGTCTCTGTTCCTGCTTAGAAACAGTTGGCATTCTGTGTTTCTCTTGTGTGGTTGTGTGGTGTGACTGCGTGTTATTTCTTGGTTCTTGATGGCTAAGATACTGTTGTGCTAGGAAGCCCTTTCAGTATGATCAAGGTAGCCCGGAGTAGTTGGCTAGGTTTCAAGCACCAAGTATGACTTCCCTCCTGTTTTGCAGCTCTTTTGAGTCCAATTAGACAGCTGTTGGTTATTACACAGATATCAGTGCCACTACTGTACCTTTAGGACCATAATGGGTCATAGGCAATACAGATGGGTAGTGCCAAGTTTCATCCTGGAAACCTGAATGGGGTGGTAAGGGAATGAAGAAATTTCAGGCACAGTTACACATACAAAAAATCTGGGATCAATTTGGCTGTGTTTGCTCTGAAGAAGGAGGTTAATTACTCAATTACCTGGAACCTCAGCAATTTTATTATGTGTAGCACAGGGGAAGGTTTTAACCAGTGCGTGTAGGAGGTGTCTGTAGGGAAGCAGGAGGTGGCAGTTACTAGTTTTCACGAACACTTTTTGAATATAATGTAAATATTAACACTCAGACAAGACAAGAGGAAGGCTTTGCCATCTTCTGAACCACACCTCAAGGGAAGGTTTTGCCAGGTTTCCACGGATTTGAGGCATTGGTCCTTGACATGGCCACATCCATGTCAACAGTAGACATTCTCTGGGGACTGTACTTGCTCTCTACACACTCACTCAAGACTTCCTCAGCTTATAACAGGGTAGGACTAAATTGATTTCTCCCTTCCTTTAATACCACCTTCTTATCCTATAAAACTAGTCCTTAGGGAGGAGAGGTTTTATTTAGGTCAGATTGAGTGAGAATCATCTGAAGCACCTATGTCCTGTATCTGAAGCATGTCCTGTCTTCAGCCATAGGGATTTACTTTCAACCTCTGGAGGGTTAACCAATAAAAACTTGAAAGGAGATTTCTCATAGTACTGGATTGGTGGTTTTGTTGTTTGTTTGTTGTTTAAATCTTAGATGGTCTTTCAATAAAAACAAACAAACAAACAAAACCCCAGAACCAGATATCGGGTAAAAGCTGAAAGATCAGAGAAGCAGAGCAAGCCACAACCATCACCTATTACCTCACCAACTCCATGAATCCTCTTACTGAAATCCTCCCAGTCTTCATCCAAAAGGTTCTCAGCTGCACTGCCTTAGATCCTGTTTCCCCACACCTAAAATGCCTTTCTCTGCCCTGCTGTCACTTCCTGGGATGAAAGGCATGCATGCTTCCCAGTACTGGAGTTAAGGATGCCTGCCACCACTGCCTGGCTATGTTTCCAGTGTGGCCTTGAACTCACAGAGATGCAGACCGATCTTTGCCTCATGATGATAGGTTTAAGGGTGTGTGCTACCACTGTCTAGCCTCTATGTCTAATCTAGTGGCTGGATCTGTCCTTTGATCCTCAGACAAGCTTTATTGGGGTACACAATATATCACCACATTTGTTTTGTTTTGTTTGTTTGTTTTAGATACTCTGTGGCACTTTAGAGGAACACTGTGAGCCCCAGTAGTATAACATCATTTAAACTATGTGTGTATATATGCATGTATTATATGTAATTTTAGCTATATAAGTAATATGATTCCTTAAGGCTTTTAAAAACATCCTTAGTGCTATTAATTTCTCCACCTTCATCCTACTATATTGATTTTCCTCTCCCCTCCTCAATCAAATACTCAGCTCAAATTATTTTTCTCATTTTCTTCCATACCACCTGTACCCTTCTATTTTTCCCTCTAGCCATTTCCATCATGATCCCTTTATACTTTTCTAGTTTCTTTTGTGTCTCCCAGTTGTATACTCACATCTAAAGATTTTGAGCTGGAAACCATATGTGAGAGAAAATATGCAGCATTTGAACAACTGAAAATGTCTGCATAGCTAATATAATATTTAGTATCAAATAAGAAATAAATAACATATTTCCTTTTCAAGGTACACTTTCTAGACATTTACTGGAAAGAAAGAAATATTTAAAAAATTTAAAATACTTAATAGGACTAGGCTGTGAACAGAAAACAAAGAATGTAGCCAAAACCTGCTCTTGTTTTGTATCAAAGATTCCATAAAAGAAACATGTGACATGTTACTTAATAAAATAAAGGATCACAAGCATTCAGTTCTCTAGCTACTACCCCCAGAGCACCAAATATTTTACATATAATATCATAATACCATATTAAAAAGTTAGTTAAACATAGTATCATTTTAACAAATTAATTATGTTTTGGCTTGAGGTAGGAACTATTTTATTTTAGTATTAACAAGAAAATAATAAGATTATAATACAACATTATATCATCATATTGTTTATTGGATAATATGAATCTGGCCATCAGGGAACATTGGTAATTAGCCCTCTCTGGGATAGCATTTCACAGAGTCTTTTCATTTGTATTACTAATTTACTTTATTTTAAAACAATAAAGCCAAAATATACCTTAAAGAAGCAGGAAAAATAGTAGCAAATATAACAGCTATAATCCTGTAATTTCAACTATTTAGGACACATTGGATTGGAGGAAGCTTACTGGCATCTCCATGCCCCATGATAACAGTAGACTCTCTTTGTTAGTTTCTATTCTGTTGTAACAAAAGAACAAAATAACTTATAGAAGACCTTTTTGGGCTTATAGTTCCAGAGGGAAAGAGTCCATCATAGCAGGGAGACTTATCAGCAAACATAGGGATGGTAGCATGATCAGGAAGTGGAGAGGCACATCTTCAAACACAAGTAGGAATCAGAGGGAAAGAACTGGAGGTGGGTTGAGAATATGAACTCCTAAATCCTGTTCCCAGTGGTATACTTCTTCCATTAAGATCATATCACTTAAACCTCCCCAAACGCACTACCATCTGGGGGACAAGTGTTCAAATGCCTGAATCTACGAAGGAGATTTCTCATTCAAACCATCACAATTGTTACTGTATAAATGCGTAATAATAGTAACATTCCTATGGTAGATGTGCCATGATAACATTAACATCCCTATGGTAGAAGTGCCACAATTACTAATATTATTAGTTGGCTATGCTTTGGTCACTGGGATGATTTTGCCCTAATTTTGAAAATTCAGTTGCAGGAAATATTTTTTAAGTTTTCTATTTTATTTTTACTAACATCAAAAAAAAAGTACACGAGAATGTGTAATGGGTTAATTTATGAGTAGACTGGAAGAACAAATTATATAGAACAATGTAACACTGTGCCAATCACCAAACAAGAAGAGACAATAATACTTTCCAAATCATTATTTTCATGTAGAGCATTTGTCAGTTAAGTTTTTTTTTTCCTCCTTAGCCCAGACATTTATTTTTTGTTTTCAACTTTTATATCCTATGTCTAAACTACCATTTCCCTTTAACCTGGTTACTCCTGGCAAGGCTCTTCTTCAAGGATACCTGGGCAATTCAGAATCTGAGGGCTCCTCCTTTTCTTTCTGTTTTCTCTGCTCCTTCACAATGTGGTAGGGAGTGTCTCTTAGTGATCCCTGAGGCAGTGGACAGTCATCAGCCATATATGTCAATATGAGATTGATTAGTGATATTCTTTCACAGCAAGCACGTTGTCTTCTGATTTGGGACTGTTCCATTTAATTTGCCATTGCTTTTACAAAATGACAGAATAAACCACATCAAAGAACAGGAGTTGCTTTTTGGTAACATAACATTTGAAGATGTTTCAGTCCCTAAAAAAATGTCTTGTTTGCATTTGTAGAAGCAGGAAGATGGAAGGTTGGTAGAGCAAAATTCCTCACTTATTGGTCTGGAATCTAAGAGAGCCAGGAAAGAGCCAGAGACAAAAAACAAACGTCAAAGATTATCCCTCTACATCCTACTTCCTCCAAGTAGACCTCACATCCTATTATGCTATAATAGATGAACTCATTGATGAGATTAGCAAATTCATATATCAATCAGTATTCAGCAGTGCCCCCAGCTGGATAGTAATCCTTTAGCATATGAGTCCTCTGCCAGGGCACATCTATACAAACTGCAGCATTAAATTTCTCAATATCTTGCTGAAGGTTACCACACTGTGAATTTGTTGTGTATTCTCCTACTACCATATCTGCTTAGCATTTGGAGTGTTATTTTTTTCCTGTTTCATTGGATAACCACCTTTCATTAGCAAAAATATCTTTATATTAAAATTTCCTTGTTCAAATTCATGCTGTGCTTTCTTTCCCTGAACTGTCATTGATTCAAGTGGATAAATGAAGATGGTTTCTCTATAGCAACCATTTTCAAGATTTCATTAAATGGAGACTTCGTTAGCTAAGGTCTGCAGCTATTTCTTTTATATGGTTTTTCTTGTCTCTTGCATTTTTATTTTCAGAAACTCAATGTCATCCCCTCCCAAGAAAAATCTCCAACAAGAAAAATGGGAATAAATTCCCTTCCATTTTCATAAGGGGGATATCATCAGTCTCATATGTGAGTTGAGTTGGGAATGGTCAGATACAAACCAGTGACATGTCATTCAAAATGAGCTTTATTTGTTTTAGGAATCTGTTTTATTTAATAAATAGCTATATATCTAAAAATTCTATGTCCAAATTGAAAAGTTTCTGCACCCTGATAAGCCTCTCTATGATGCAACAATCCATATCATACCAAATCAGACTGAATTAGAAAAAGCCCCAGTTTAATGGGTAAAGCACTCCCGGATGATTTTCTGGCCCCTCAGAGAGGAGCAGGGGAAGAGGGGCCCAAAAAGCTACCTATTTGTTTTCTGGGGTGCAGTTTACATATCCTGTGGGAGTGGTCTGGAGCATCTCTTGGGGAGGATTGGTGTTTGGTGGGCTTGAGACAGGGCAGGGTTTGGGGAGAGACAGGGCAGGGGAGTTGAGGTGAAGCTTCCACCATAATGCAAATATTAGTATATCTGAATTAAATTCTGTATCAGAAAGATGTTGGACTGTATCTATGGTTTGTTAGTTATTCATACTCAGGAACTGCTAATACAAACTGTTAGTTGGCAGTGGATCACGTTTTGCAATCCTAACATTTGAAGTTTTAAATAAGAAGAAAATGAGTTCCAAGCTGCACTGGACTACACAGTAAATTCCTGCCTCAAGGAAAACTAAAATATACTACACTAAAGTAAACTAACTTAAACTCAGGTCTTGATTCAGGAATCAGAAGCAAGCCTGCCCTCTTTACTATTAGTTGCACCAGCCTGGTCCTGAGGCAGTTCTACATCCCAGGAATGCTTGGTTTCCTAACCTTAGTCTTCACTCCCCATTAAGTCCTTACTCTCTGTCACACTGTCATTAGACTCCCAAACAAATGCTGGAAATGAGCTGGGCCTGGTGGTGGTGCACACCTTTAATCCCAGCACTCGGTAGGCAGAGCCAGGCTGATGTCTGTGAGTTCAAGGCCAACCTGGTCTCCAAAGTGAGTTCCAGGAAAGGCACAAAGCTACACAGAGAAACCTATAGTGATATTTTATTTGTATTGAAATGTGATTTTATTTGTATGTTAATAAAGTTGCCTTGGGGTCAGAGCAAGCCAAAGCAGAAGCTGGGTGGTGGTTGTGCATGCCTTTAATCCCAGCACTTGGAAGGCAGAGCTAGGCAGATCTCTGTGTGTTCAAAGATACACCTAGCATGGTGACACAGGCCTTTAATCTCAATACCAACCATAGAAGACCTGGAGGTCTGTACAGACAGGCAGTGATGAGGAGGCCATGTGGCTCAGTTTACAACCAATGAGAAAGCAGAACAGAAAGTCTATAAAAAGAAAAAAAAACACACAGAAGTAGGTCTCTTGCAGAGAGGAAAGACAGCAGAAGCAGTGAGGGGTAAGGTTTTCAGCTCTTGCTCTGACCTCGTGGCTTTTAACTCTGCAATTGGATCTGTGTTTCTTATTTAACAAGATGGTTACATCTACAGAAACCAGGTCTCGAAAAACAAAACAAACAAACAAAAATGCTGGAAATGGAAAGTTTTCCCTGACTCTAGCATTAGAATAAGAAAGAGAGGGTATGTCATATTCACTTGTTAATGCTGAGCCCAGCAGAAAACATGGCAAACCTGTTTTATTCCTTTCCTTTTCACAGTGTGCTGCTAACTGAAATGGATACTGAAGTTCACAAAGGTCTTGGGGTGGTGATGGTGGTGGTGGTGGTGGTGGTGGTGGTGGTGTGTGTGTGTGTGTGTGTGTATGTGTGTGTGTGTGTGTGTGTGTGTGCTTATGAGCTACTATTGTATCTGTTTCGCAAAACCCCCAGAGACCACCAAGGAGCCAGTTCCCAATGCAAGCATATAAGGGTCCTTTTATTCAGGTTCAACCTGGTCCACCGCACAGCAGATGGAAGGAAATGTGGTGACAGCCATGAGCCCAGGTGTAGAGGGGTTTGATAGGGAAAAACCACATGCTGGGAATTGGCAACTTTGGATTGGGTAGAAGGGGCAAGGTGATTTTTTGAAACTATTGGACTAGACTTTTGGCGGGAACCATAACCTGCTGAACAGGATTATCTGGACTGCTCAGCAGGATTATCTAGATATCTCCAAGGGCCATAAACCACAGACAAGATCCTGTTAAGCTTTCCTTTCCTGTATAATAGCAGACAGGATGTCTGCAGAAGTATCTGGTTCCTGTTAAGCTTTCCTTTAAATGGCAGACAGGATGTCTGCAGGAGGATACTGCTGTGTATCCGTTTGAGTTATCACGGCATATTCTTGAGCCTGTAAAGTTAAGTCTAGGCCTTCACACCATGTAACATGCATGTGGAGGTCAGATAAGAACTTACAGCAATCAATTTTCTCTTCTAACCATGTAGGTTCTGGAGATCATCAAACTTGGGTCATCAGGCTTAGGGCCAAATGCCTTAACCTGAAGAGTCATGTTGCTGTCCCCTTAAGCAGGATTTAAATACATCCAAAAGATCTCTGGAACTTTTCCAAGTAAAATAATATGGTATTTTCTGGAAGATTTATAAAATGTCTGCATTGTATGAACAAATCATAAAGAAGGCTTTCAGTATAATTATTCATGGTCTATGATTGCAGAACAATATCGCTTTTTTTAAGTTGCATGTATACAGAAAAAGATAATTATTTTAATAAGATTTTTCTTTGGAGGGAAAGCAAACCATTGATTGTGAAATTCCTGATAAAAGTTGATTCCAGTAAAGGAAGGTCATGTCAAATGCCAAGGATTGTTCTTTTGAACAGATGAATTTTATAGTCAATGCCCTCATATAAAATGTAATAGAGAATAACTGTCAATAGAATCTATGATGGCAAAGCACAGCCAAGGTGAAAAATATCATAAGTCTTCCAATATTCATGTTCTGTAATGACATTGGGAGGGTGATTAAGGTACCACCACATAGCATCCAGGTGGAGCAGGCATATGCCAAATTTCCTGCCAACCTGTGCCTTTTCATGCTCCTGTCACCTAAACCCACAAATAAACTTTTATTGCTGCTTTTATATACAAACTCAGATTTGTTTTTGGTATAAACACTTGGTATCACAATGAAACTTTTATTATTTATTTCATTGGTATCCTAATAAATTTTTAAGTTGTAAGTTTAAATATGTATCTATAAAATGAAAAAAATCACAATAGCTCTTAGTTATTGAAAATTTTCTAAGGGTTACTTATTTTTCCACTTGATTAAATATCTAGACATATTTCTTCATTTTCATAGCTAAGAAGGAGATTTGTGAATTCAATTTCAGATATTCTTGAGCATAAAGGCCATGTAATTTATACTATGCATTTTTATTTCAAATATAATATTTTCATAAACTTTTATGCCAATGAAAACAAAATACACTACAATGAGTTTGTTCTATACATGTCATTAATTTAATTAAAAGTTTAGGGTAACATACAAAGCAATGGATTTCATCTTGGCATCTACATACACATCTACATATAACTAGGGTAAGGTTATATAATATTGCTCGTCAGTCAAACACTGGTGAAATAGCTGAAAAATTATTGTGCCTCATTTTGACTATGCATATGAAGGCTTTAAATACTTGTTTTTATTCCATGCACATTAGTTTGTGTGTATACTTGATTCCTTGATTTGTGAAGACTACACATAACGATTGTTTTATTTTTCGTTATTTGGTAAGCTATCCATGAAGATGCTATCCAAAATCAGGGAGGAGGGCATCCAAGGATAACATCTGTCCCATTGGCAATCCCTTCCCTACTTTAAAGTTTAGACTTTTAATTACTTTTAGACTCAGAACTTCAGAGACAACCTGAATTTATGACTAATTTTTTTCTCTTTCTTAGTTTGTAAAATTAACTGACTTCCAAGTCAAAGTAAAGACAAATAAAACTGTGTTTTAAAAAAGTTATACAATCCCTTTTTTTGCATGCTCCTGCATTTCCACTATAATGTCAAAACCCTTTTAGGATAAGTGGTCATTGGAACAAGACAGATACCACTTGCTAACTTGCTCCCATAGGGATGTACTATATGGCTGAATGCCACCATACCTCCTGCCTGGCTTAGTTTCATGCCTGGTAATATGATTCCTTTGTTAGTTAGAATTCAACATGCTAACAGTTTTCCTTACTGTGAAACTGCCTCAGGATCCTCTTACTAGGGGCCTCTGCAGTTTATTTTAAGATGAATAACATTTTTATATCTAGTAAAATTACATTCTTTCTGACAGGAAATTGCATGCCTATCTATCAGTATTTGACCTCACTATCTTCAGTGTCTTATATAATTATATATATATATATATATATGATTATTTTAGCATGCTTTTCTAAAATTGGAGTTATTTCGTCTTAATGAATTAAACCATAGAATAAATATCTGTCTTAATTTTAGCTTACCTATAAGGGTTTCAGAAACTTGAAAGAAATAAGATGCACTGATAAAAATACAAATTAAAAAAGATGCACAAACAAATAGCTTCAGGTGGTGTCTCTTAAATTCTAGAGAAAGCCAAAAGAGAAAATGAATACTAAAAACAAAACAAAACAAAAATACCTAGAAATATTTATGCACCCATGAAACAACTGAAAAAAATCAAAGACTGGGCACATTAAAAAGAAAAAGAAACCCAGATGCCATGATGATGACTCAGCTGGTGAAGGCACACAACTTACAAACTTGAAGATAAACATCCAATTCCTGAAACTTTTGTAAAGATAAAAGGGGTGAAGAGAATCCACATATGTTAATAATAATGCATACAAATTTAAAAGCATTTATTTAAAAAAATCTGTATCCTGGTTTCAGGGAACAATTACAACAAAAAGGTTTTGTGTAAATCACAAAGTTAGTCTAAACAGTATTGGCAAATGATGTGGTTAAAACTAAAGATAATTCAATCTCAAGAAAGCAGTGTAAGGATATGTAATATCAATATTATGTGTCACATAAATTAACAGGTGGCTAATTACTGCCTTTGGTTTAATTCGTAACACATGGTTGCCTTTATATTGGCTTCCACTTCTGAGTATCAGAAAATGTGCCCTTCTACTAAGATTGTGATAAAGAATTATTGTCTTAAGTTTAGTAAGAAGATCATACACTTTGTAACAAAGCCTTGACTTCCATAAGTACACATTTGTTCCACAGTTTTCCGTAGCCCCAATAAATCAGAGCATTGTTTTGTTTTGAGATATTTTGAGAAGAGTTAAGTAATAAAATTGACACCTTCGTCCTCTTCTGTGGGGTAGATATATTTAGTGAGGGAGCCTGAATACACTGTTAAAAGTATAAATCTGTCAGTTCAATTCATAAACAGACTAAGACAGTACATCTAAGCTCTATCAAGTATCATACTGATAGGCAGCAAAGAACAGCTTTGATGTGATGATATCTACCTAGACATGATAACCTAGAAATATTGAAAAGTAATTAATTGTTGTCAACTTTCATTCTAATGACTAAGAAATGTTTTAAAAGGTAGAGAAATTAAAAGCTTTCCTGATACATGAACCATATATGTGTGTGTGTGTGTGTGTGTGTGTGTGTGTGTGTGTGTGTGTGTGTTTATATTATATACATATCATATATTAACTACATATATTATGATATTTAGCATGTAAAATAAGACTAAAATATCATTGTGACTAATAGAAATTTGATTCACTAGACATGGAATCTAAATACCAAATTGATCACTTTCCATGAGTTTGTAGACTTTCTGTTGTTTCTATTGTTGTTGAAATCGATCTTTAACCCATGGAGGTCTGATAAAATCAGGGGATTACTTCAATTTTCTTGTATCTGTTGAAACTTTGTAACCAAGTATATGATCAGTTTTGGAGAAGGTCCAATGAGGTGCTGAGAAGAATGTATATTTTGTGTTTGGGTGAAATATTCTGTAGGTATCTGTTATATCCATTTGAGTCATAACCTCTATTAGTTCCATTATTTTTCTGTTTAGTTTCTGTCTGGATGACCTGTTAGTTTGTGAGAGTGTGATATTGAAGTCTCCTACTATTGATGTATGTGGTTTAATATATGATTTAAGCTTAGTAATGTTTCTTTTACAAATGTGTGTGCCCTTGCATTTAGGGCATTGATGTTCAGAATTCAAATGTCATCTTAGTGGATTTTTCTTTGATGAGTTTGCAGTGTCCTTCTCCATCTCTTTCGATTAATTTTTGGTAGATAATAAAATCACTACACCAGTTTGCTTCTTGGATCTATTTGCTCAGGAAACCTTTTCAAACCTTTTACTCTAAGGTAATTCTGTCTTTGATGTTGAGGTGTGTTTCTTGTATGCAGCAAAAATGGATCCTATTTTCATGTCCATTCTGTTAGCCTGTAACTTTTTATTGGGGAGCTGGATCCATTAATATTGAGGGATATTAATGACCAAAGATTGTTAACTCCTGCTATTTTGTTGTTGGTAGTGTGTGTGTGTGTGTGTGTGTGTGTGTGTGTGTGTGTGTGTGAGAGAGAGAGAGAGAGAGAGAGAGAGAGAGAGAGAGAGATTTCCTTCTGATTTTGCTGGTGTGAGATTTTTTATTTCTTGTGTTTTCATAGGTGTTGTTAACCTCCTTAGCTTGGAGTTTTCCTTCTAACACATTCTGTAGGGCTTGCTGGATTTGTAGACAGATACTGCTTATATTTTACTTTATCATGGAATATTATGTTCTCTTCAACCTCGGTGATTGAAACTTTTTCTGGGTATAGTAGTTTGGGCTGGCATCTGTGGTTACTTAGAGTCTTCTGCACATATCTCCAGGCCCTTCTGATTTTTAAATTCTCAACTGAGAAGTCACTGTAATTCTGATAGTCAGAGAGACAACTGCGCCTGGGTCCCACCAATGGACACAGACCACCCCGGGAGGATCTGACATACTTGGCCCCAGTTTCCTGCCAATCAGCGGGCACTGTGGGAAGACTCCCCTTTTCCAAGACTGCAGATATACCCTGCAGTCTCCATACCCTGCCCCCACACCCATCTGCTGGAGACCCCAGCCACTTCCTGAGAATCAGAGACCAGCCCCAAGCTTCCATCCTGGCCTGGAACTCCCATCTGGACCAGAGACCAGAGGAACTCCCATCTGGACAAGAGGAGCTCCCACCTGGACAAAATAAGGAGACCCCAGGGACTTCCCAGGATGCAGAGTCCAGCCCCCCAGCTCCTATCCGGCCAGCACTCTCATCTGGACCAGCACTTCCATCTGGCCCAGAGCTTCCATCTGGACCAGAGAGAGACTCCCTAATTCTGTCAACTCTCTCTGGATCAAGTATACTGATAAGACCAAGAACGAACACAAGAGGAGATGTGCAGACATCAAGGCAGAAGAACATACAACAAAATAAAGAGCAATACAGCATCACCAGAACCTAGCCTTTCTCCAACAGCTAGAACTGAACATCACAGAATGGAAGAAGAAGAAGAAAACAACCTTATAATGAACATCATGAAGAGGCTGGAGCCTTATATAGAAGAAATCAAAAATAAAGTAGAGGAACAGACAAACAAAAAATGGGAAGAAGGCTATAAAAAAACTAGAGGGAAGGACAATTAAAGCACAAGAAAACAATAAGTCCTTGAATGAAAATCATGAAAAAGCAAGGGAGACAATCCAAGACCTGAAGAGGGAAATAGAAAAAATGAAGAAGACACTAGCAGAAGATATGTTGGAAATAGAAAAACTGAGTAAACAAACAGGAACTTCAGAGGCAAGTATAAACAACAGAATGCAAGAGATGGAAGAAAGGATCTCTGGTGTTGAAGATACAGTAGAAGAAATAGATTCATCAGTCAAAGAAAACACTAAAACCAACAAAGTCATGACCAAAATATCCAAGAAATTTGGGAAACCATGAAAAGACCAAAATTATGAATAATAGGGATAGAGGAAGGACAAGAATACCAACTCAAAGGCACAGAAAATATATTTAACAAGATCATAGAAGAAAACTTTCCCAAATTAAAGAAGGAAATGCCTATGAAGATACAAGAAGCCTATAGAACACCAAACAGACTAGACCCCCCAAAAAAGTCCCCTTGTAACATAATAATTAAACAACTAAATGTACAGAATAAAGAAAGAATATTAAGGGCAGCAAAGGAAAAAGGCCAAGTGACTTATAAAGGCAAACCCATCAGAATAACACCCGATTTCTCAATGGAGACTTTGAAAGCCAGAAGGACCTGGACAGATATAATGCAGACACTAAGAGACCATGGATGCCAGACTAGACTAATATACCCAGCAAAACTTTCAATCATCATAGATGGAGTAAACAAGACCTTCCAAGGCAAAACCAGATTTAAACAATACTAATCCACAAACCCAGCCCTACAGAAAGCACTAGAAATAAAATTCCAACCTCAGAAAGGCAGATACACCCATGAAAACACAGGCAATAGATAACACCACAGCAGTAAACCCCAAAAGAGAGAAGTACACACACACTACCACCAAAAACTAAAAATAACAACAGGAATGAACAGTCACTGGTCATTAATATCCCTTAATATCAATGGACTTAATTCACCTATAAAAAAGACACAGACTAACAGAATGGATACGAAAACAGGACCCATCTTTCTGCTGCATACAAGAAACACACCTCAAATTCAAAGACAGACACCTCCTAAGAATAAAAGGCTGGGAAAAGACTTTCCAATCAAATTGTCTTAAGAAGCAAGCTGGTGTAGCCATCCTAATATCCAGCAAAATAGACTTCAAACTAAAATCAAACAAAAGAGATGATGAAGGACATTACATGGTCATCCCAGGAAAGATCCACCAAGATGAAGTCTCAATTCTGAACATTTATGCCCCAAACACAAGGGCATCCACAAATGTAAAAGAAACATTACTAAAGCTTAAATCACATATAAAACCCCACACATTAATAGTGGGAGACTTCAACACCCCACTTTCACCTCTGGACAGATCGGCCAAATTGAAACTTAACAGAGACATAATGGTCTTAACTGATGTTATGGCTTAAATGGACTTAATCGATATCTACAGAACATTCCACAAAAAAGAAATATACCTTCTTCTCAGCACCCCAAGGAACCTTCTTTAAAATCGACCAAATACTTGGCCACAAAGCAAAGCTCAACAGATACAAAACAATTGGAATAACCTCCTGTGTTCTATCAGACCACCATGGTTTAAAGTTAGATTTCAACAACAGAAAAAAATACAGAAAACCTACAATCTCATGGAAACTGAATAATGCTCAACTGAATCATCAATGGCTTAAGGAAGACATAAAGAAAGAAATTAAAGACTTCCTAGAGATCAATGAAAATGAATACACCACATACCCAAACTTATGGGATACTATGAAAGCAGTGCTAAGAGGGAAATTCATAGCACTGAATGCCCACATAAAGAAGCTGGAGAAATCTCACGCTAGTGACTTGACAGCACAAGTGAAAGCCCTTAAACAGGAAGAAGCAAAGTCTCCCAGGAGGAACAGATGCCAGGAAATTATCAAATTGAGAGCTGAAGTCAATAAAATAGAAATAAAGAGAACAATACAAAGGAATAATGAAACAAAGAGTTGGTTCTTTGAGAAGATCAACAAGATAGAGAAGGCCTTATCCAAACTAAACAAAAGACACAGAGAGAGCATCCAAATTGATGAAATCAGAAATGAAAAGGGGGACATAACAACAGACAATGAGAAAATCCAGAGAATCATCAGGTCATACTTCAAAAAACTCTACTCCGCAAAACTGGAAAATCTAAAAGGAATGGATAATTTTCTGGATAGGTACCATATACCTATGTTAAATCAAGACTAGATAAACCATTTAAATAGTCCAATAGCCCCTAAGGAAATAGAATCAGTCATTACAAATCTGCCAACCAAAAAAAGCCCTAGAGCTGATGGTTTCAGTGCAGAATTCTACCAGATCTTCAAAGAAGACTTAATACCAATACTCTTTAAATTGTTCCACACAATAGAAGCAGAAGGTATATTACCAAACTCCTTCTATGAGGCTACAATTACCCTGATTCCTAAACCAAACAAAGATGCAACAAAGAAAGAGAACTACAGACCGATCTCCCTCATGAACATTGATGCACAAATACTCAATAAAATTCTGGCAAACAGACTCCAAGCACACATCAAAACAATCATCCACCATGATCAAGTAGGCTTCATCCCAGGGATGCAAGGATGGTTCAACATACGAAAGTCCGTCAATGTAATACACCATATAAACAAACACAAAACAAAAAAACACATGATCATCTCACTAGATGCAGAAAAGGCACTTGACAAATTCCAACACCCATTCATGATAAAGGTCTTGGAGAGATCAAGAATACAGGGAACATACCTAAACATAATAAAGGTAATCTACAGCAAGCCAACAGCCAACATCAAATTAAATGGAGAGAAACTCAAAGCAATACCACTAAAATCAGGAACAAGGCAAGGCTGTCCCCTCTCTCCCTATTTATTCAATATAGTAGTTGAAGTTCTAGCAAGAGCTATACAACAACATAAAGAGATTTAGGGGATACAAATTGGAAAGGAAGAAGTCAGGCTCTCCCTATTTGCAGATGACATGATAGTATACATGAGTGACCCCAAAAATTCAACCAAGGAACTGATGTAGCTAAGAAAAACCTTCAGCAACATTGCAGGATAAAAGATCAACTCAAAAAAATCAGTAGCCCTCCTATATTCAGTAGACAAACAGGCTGAGAAGGAAATCAGAGATACATCACCCTTTACAATAGGCACAAATGATATAAAGTACCTTGGGGTTATACTAACTAAGCATGTGAAGGACCTATATGACAAGAACTTTAAGTCCCTGAAAAAAGAAATTGAAGAAAATGTCAGACAATGGAAAGATCTCCCATGCTCATGGATAGACAGGCTTACCATAGTAAAAATAGTGATCCTACCAAAAGCAATCTACAGATTCAACACAATTCCCATCAAATTTCCAACACAATTCTTCACAGATCTGGAAAGAATAATACTCAACTTCATATGGAAAAACAAAAAAACCAGGATAGCCAAGAATCCTGTACAATAAAACAACTTCTGGAGGCATCACAATCCTTGACCTCAAGCTCTACTATGGAGCTACCATAATAAAAACAGCTTGGAACTGGCATAAAAAATGACATGTGGACCAATAGAATCAAATTGAAGACCCTGACATTAACCCGCACACCTATGAACATATAATTTTTGACAAAGAAGCCAAAAATGTACAAGGGAAAAAAGAAAGCATCTTCAACAAATGGTGCTGACACAACTGGATGTCAATGTGTAGAAAGCTGCAAATAGATCCATATCTGTCACTGTGCACAAAACTTAAATCCAAGTGGATCAAAGACCTCAACATAAATCCAGTTTCTCTGAACCTGGAGGTCACTTTCTAAATATAACACTAATAGCACAGATACAGAGAGAAACAATCAATCAATGGGACCTGTTGAAACTGAGAAGCTGTTGAAACTGAGAGCAAAGGACATGGTCAACAAGACAAAGCGACAGCCTACAGAATAGGAAAAGGTCTTCACTAACCCCACATCTGACAGAGGGCTGATATCCAGAATACATAAAGAACTCAAGAAATTAGACATCAAAATGCCCAACAGTCCAATTAAGAAATGGGCTATAGAACTAAACCGAAAATTCTCCACAGAGGAAGTTCAAATGGATGAAAGCCATTTAAGGAATTGCTCAACACCCCTAATTATCCAGGAAATGCAAATCAAAACGACTCTGAGATACCACCTTACATCTATCAGAATGGCGAAGATTAAAAGCACAGAAGACAGCTTATGCTGTAGAGGATATGGAGCAAGGGGAACTCTCCTCCACTGCTGGTGGGAATGCAAGCTTGTACAGCCACTTTGGACATCAATATGGCACTTCCTTAGAAAATTGGGAATCCATCTCCCCCAAGACCCAGCTGTAGCACTCTTGGGCATATACCCAAGGAATGCTCAATCATACCACAAGGGCATTTGCTCAGCTATGTTCGTATCAGCTTTGTTTGTAATAGCCAGAACCTGGAAACAACCTAGATGCCCTTCAACTGAAGAATGGATAAAGAAAATGTGGTACATATACACAATGGAGTACTACTCAGCAGAGAAAAACAATGACATCATGAGGTTTGCAGGCAAATGGATGGATCTAGAAAAAATCATCCTGAGTGAGGTAACCCAGACTCAGAAGGACAAACACTGTATGCACTCACTCATAGGAGGATACTAGACATAAAACAAAGATGACTAGACTGCTATACAACTCCAGGGAGGCTACCTAGAAAACAGGACCTTAGGAAAGACCCAAGGATCACCCAATGACAGAGAAATGGATGAGATCTACATGAACAACCTGGACGACAGTGGGAGTAATATAGGGCAAGGTTTGAGGGAAAGAAAGCTTAGGGGAGCAGGAGATCCCAGCTGGATCAAGAACAGAAAGGGTGAACAAGGAATAACAGACCATGATAAATGAAGACCACATAAGAAGAGGACTAGGTAGATTGCTGTAGAGGTCCCCAAAAATCCACAATGAAACATCCTCTGTAGACTGCTGGCAATGGTTGAGAGAAAGCCTGATCTGACCTAGTCCAGTGATCAGATGGCTAACACCCTAACTGTCGTGCTGGAACTCTCATTCCAACTGATGGAAGTGGATGCAGAGATCCTCAGCCAGGCCACAGGTGGAGCTCCAGGTGTCCAACTGTTGAGAAAGAGGAGGGTCTGCAAGAGCATTAATTGTTGAATCCAAGATTGCAAAAAGCACAGGGACAAATATCCAAACGAATGGAAGCACATCAATTATGAAGCAAAGGCTGTGGCGCCCCCACCTGGATCAGGCCCTCTGGATACGTAAGACAATTGAAAAGTTTGATCTGCTTGGGAGGCACCCAGTCTGTGGGACCAGGATCTGTCCTTAGTGCATGAGCTGGCTGTTTGAAACCTTTGGCTTACACAGGGACACTTTGCTCAGTCTGGAAGGAGGTGACAGGGCCTGCCTGTACTGAATCCACCAGGTTTACATGAATCCCCAGGGGTGCCTTGATCCTGGAGGACATGGGAATGGAGGGCAGGGGCTGGGGGGAAGGTGGGGGGGCGGGAGGGGGAAGGACAGGGGAACCCATGGCTGATGTATAAAATTTAAACATCATTGTAAGTGTAAATGGCTCAAGGCATTTCAACTAAAATCAGAAACAAGAATGTCCACTTTCTCCATATTTCCTCAATATAATACTTGACATCTGAGCTAGATCAGCAAAATAACTGAAGGAAATAAAAATTTGGGTGTTTAGGGTGGTATGAAGTATATGAAATGAGTTAAGGGAGGGAAAAAATTATCAAAATATAGTGAATAAAAATGTTAATAAAAAGGTTAAAAAGTAATAGTGTTGCATTGTTGCTATTATGAGTATTTCTGGAACATAAACACACTCAGATAGAAAATAAACAACTGGTTCTAATAAATTAAGCAAAATGCATATAAAAATCGTGTAGTTGGCTCTTGACAATGAGATGAAAATAGATCTGTAAATGTATAATTATCCTCTGACAAAATATTGAGTATCATTCTATATTGGAAAACTGAAACTATTAATAAAGTACAATGTAAATTTCTAATATAGTATTTTGGTGAATATTTTAAATACTCATACAATATGCATAAAATCTTTCTGGTAAAAGGATTTCAAATCATTTCCAACATCTACATTAGTAATAGATTATGAAAGTCATTGAATACCTTTACCTTATTGTGTGTTAAAATTCTAAAAAGTGCTACAGAGCACTGTGAAGTAGTTTGTTTCTTTCAATTTCATTGGATCACATGTACACACACACACACACACACACACACATACACACACACACACACACACACACACACACACACACACACTGTTTATCATAAATTCTACTACACCACCACTCATGCCTATTGGAAAGGGGAAATTCCCCATGTTCCCACCTCCTGATGAAGAGAGAGAGAGAATTGATTGCCACCAGGAACAATTTCCCAAATGGTGTCCAATCTCCAGTGGTTAGCCCTGGACAAATGAACATATGAGCAATGTTAAATAGAATCAGGTTGCATATGTATGTGTGTGTATATATCTATATATATATAGAGAGATATATTCACACACATGTTCATATACATATGTGCATGCATATGTATGTGTACATATGCATATATATTTAAAGAAGAGAATTCTTCCTCAATTTGGAGGAAGAATAAGAGGCCTTTGAGCAGAGGAGTTTACTGTGGGAGTGATGTAGATGTTCACATATGAAGTTTTCAAAAATAAATCTAAAAATAAATATACAGTTCATTTAAAGATATTTCCTACAAATTTTTATTCTTCTTTTGACTACTCTTTGTTCAGACTGGTAGTCCATTCTTTGCTGAGGTCATTTCCTTAAAATTTTATTTTAGTTGGCATATTCTGAAAAATATCCCTCTATCAGACATACAACTTGAAAGATTCCTTCTCACCCTGAGGACTTCCTCTTCCCTGAAATGGTTGTTTCATTTACTAAATCATGTTTCATTTATTAAGTTATGAGGCCCCATTTGTCAATTGTTGGCCTGTATTCTTTAGTAAGTTGATTCCTATTCAGAAAGTCCTTTCCTACACCTATTTATTGTAGGGTGCTGCCTTAACAAAGCAATTTTTTTAATCAATTTTTTTCTAGCAATTTCAGCACTTCAGATTTTATATTGAAGTCCTTTATCCATCCAGAGTTGACTTTTGTGCATGGTGCTATGCATGGGTCTAATTTTATACTTCTTTATAGATACTGAATTTTTCTATCAAAATTCATTGACGATGATGTGTTCCCCCAAGTGTGTGTTTCTGATATCTTTGTAAAATATCAGATAGCTGTGCTTATGTTTTCACATCTTTGGGTCCTCTATCCATTCCTACCTATATGTCTGCTTCTGTGCTTATACCTCATTTTTATTACTATAGCCTGTAATGTAACTGAAAATCTGCAGTCAAACCAGCATTATTCTTTTGGCTCAGGACAGCTTCTGCTATCTGTGTACTTGTGTATTTGTGATTCCATTTAGAATTTTTTTAATTTATGTGAAGAATATTGTGGGTATTTCTTTGTGGAGGGGATGCACTGAGTCTGTAAACTGCTTGAGGTAGAGTGATCATTTTTCACAATATTAATTTTACCACTTTGTGAGCTTGAGGGAGCTTTCTATATTTTAATGTATTCCTAAGTTTACTTCTTTGAAGACTTAACGTTTCCATTTTAGAGGTTTTAACTACTTTAATTAGGTTTATTCCTAAATAATGTGTTTGTTTGTGGCTACTTTGAATGGGAAGGTTTTACTGATATCTTTCCTACCATGTTTGTTATTGATTTATAGAAAAAAATAACTACCGTTGAAAGCTGATTTTATGACCTGATATTTTGATGAAAGTGTTGATAGATTATATAAATTTTCTGGTTTAAATTTGGGATCTCCTACATAGTATCTAATCACGTGCAAGTAGGGATAACTTGACTTTTTTCCCCTAGTATCTTTTGGTGTTCCTTTCTTATTGTTCTGCATGCAGATCTTATAGTATTGTATTTTAAAATGAGGGATACCTGGACAGCTATTTCCCTATTCCTGATTCTAATGGGATTGCTTCAGGTATTTTTACATTTGGGGTGGTGTTGGCTGTAGGTTTGCCACATACAGCATTTATTCTGTTGAGGTGTTTTCTTTCTAGACTTTCTCTCCAGGAATTTTATCTTTAAGGCATGTTTTGTCAAAAGACTTTCCTGAGTCTATTGTCATAATCGTGCTTTCTTCTTGCACATTAATTAGCACCCCTAACTAGCTTTGTTAGATTTTGACTGAAAAACAAGGATTAAGATATTGATTGATAATTGCCTGACGGTGGTGGCGCACACCTTAAATCCAGCACTCGGGAGGCAGAGCCAGACAGATCTCTGTGAGTTTGAGGCCAGCCTGGGCTACCAAGTGAGTTCCAGGAAAGGCGCAAAGCTACACAGAGAAACCCTGTCTCGAAAAAAAACAAAAACAAAAACAAAAACAAAAGATATTGATATCTAACAAAATGTCAAGAGATGAAGTTTATGATGTCTTGATAGGAAGTGTATGGACATTTTTGCCTATGCGTGTGTTTCTCGTGTATTTGGCATGTATACCCACAGAGAGTTTTCCTAATTTAGCATGTTTGATAATTTATATACCTGTTTCTTTATCACTTTGAACTCACAGTATGTGAAATCTGCACAAGAATAAGGATTTCAACATTTCACCCTGGATAGAGAAGATATTATACCTACCTGAGGAATTTTTGAAATGTGATGCCTGCTGTGGGAGGTGGGATCATTTTTACTCAAGGATGTTGCCTTCAGTAAATCGTCCATGCTCTAGTGTATGTTCCCTAATTGGACTTAGTAGGTAAAACTAAACAAAAATTAAAAATGACATTAAGTTGGAAAGGAGAAGTATTGGTGGAGGTCTGGGAGGAATTAGAGGTGGAGAGAAGGTGTAGATATTATGAATCTACATTGTATGTATGTATACATTATCAAAGAATAAATAAAACATTTAAAATTCCTATATAAGGAAGACTTTTATATCAAGAAGCAAAATTTATATGTGAGTGTTGGTAGTTAGTATAGACTAAGTTAACCATAATAGAAGTAGTTATGAGTCACAGGTGAATACAGAGAAATGGAGGGGATATTTTCTAAGGAAAGTATATAGTAAGTGTCCATAATTTTAGGATGTTTGAAAATGCTATTAAATTAATATATTATCTCACCAAAAAAATTAGTTATAATGTATTTGTACAGTGATCTTAAAATCATTAACAGTGAATATTTTCTTTTATTTATCTAAATATATAAACCTAACTTTTAAACAAAAGTTGTTTTCATTAACACACATGGAAGCAAAACTAGAATAGCATATTTACATTAATTATGTACACCTGTCTGATGTAGTCTGTTTAAACATCTACATTCTTAATTTTGTCTTCTTTGAAAAATCAGACATATGTGAATTATTATTGAAATTAATGATCATGTTTATACTCATGTTATGTATTATAGAAAAATCTTAACAGAAGTTTTATAATTTCAGTAAATTATAAGTATTCTAGAAGGCTAAAATATGTCTGTAAATCTAAGTTTATTTTAATCTGAAAATTTTTTTATTCACTTGGATTTGAAGATAATAAAGAATAGACTCAGTTATGTATTTGAGTTTGCAAATATAAAAACTCTGCCTAAAATAACATAAAATGAAATTTAAGTGTATCAAATTGTCCCAAGAATTAACAGAAAGGCAGAAATTGAAGGGAAAGCATAGTAGGGATCCTGGATTACCATTCTTTTCCTCTGCTTGCATTATGGCCTGTTAGGTTTTTAGGTATGTTGGTAAGCATCCCATACTGGTAAAAACATATGTTTCTATTTGTTTATGCACCTAAGTATTTATTAATGACAGACTACTCTGAATCAAGTTATCCTAGTTTTTTTCAGAAGCCTGTCAGATCACAATGAATATAGAAAAGAAATAATTATTTCCAAGTAACTAATGATCATATCTGAAGTTTGGTGTGTATGATTGAGTCACTAAACCAAGATTATTCCTTTTATTTGATATAATACCCCTAAAACTGAAAACATGGTTAATAATAGATTTTATGGCTCCATATTTTCTGTCTCTATAAAACAGGGATTTCTAAACTCATCAACCTGAGAGCATATATATACCATGTGAAAGATACTAAATTTGCTTTAGACATTCCCAGAAGTACACTATAATTATCTTGTTTTGTTCTTTATGAATTAAAAATAGTTTCAGTCCATCTTTAAAAATCACAGTAATCTCTTCTAAGTGGTTAGGGTCAATGACAAAACTAGCAAAGAGGTATTTAGAGTTAAAACAAAATCTTTCACATATTTTTACAATATGTGAAAATTGCAAAAATACCTATTCTGAATTTTTTTAAAGAGGCGCTTCCTCATTTCAGATTTTATGTGGTGCTTTATATTATAACTCTTTTTAAAAATATTTCACAGATGTTCATTTTTGTATATATGCTAAATTTCAGTACTATTTCCATAACTGTGATAAAATAGGACCATTTTTCTTTCCCAGATTTATAAAGGGAGTTGTCAGCACTTGAAAAAACAGAACCTCTGATAGAGCTCTGTTTACCTGCTTAATCATGCATGTATTGAGCAAGCTCCCTGTATCCTAAAATTGTGATGCTATGCCTTTAGAGACACTCAGGAGACTGGACAAGAAATGATACTTTCTGAGGAGCTATGAGTTTTCTGATTAGTCTCAGGATATGTGTATTGTAGATGAATTTCTAAGTAGTCTTATTAAATAAAAAACACAGAGCCAAATATTGGGGTGAAAGACTTATAGAGATCAGGGAAATATGGAAAGCCACCAGCCAACCTCACCTCACCAACTCTGCAGCTTCCAAATGTGAGTTACTTCCTGTCTACCCATGTCTATATGCCTTGCTGTTCTGCCATCTGATTTGCTCTCTCTGTTCAGCTACATCACTTGCTCTTCCTACACAGCTCTGTCACTTCCTGTATGTCTGTACAGACCTCCAGACCTCCATGGTTAACTAATTTTGGAATTAAGGCATGTGACACCACAACTGGCTCTGTTTCCAGTGTGGCCTTGAACACACAGAGATCCTGCCTGCCAAGTGATAGGATTAAAGGCACGTGCTAACATTGTATGACTTCTGTTTTGTGGCTGGATTTTCCTCTGATCTCCAGGCAAGCTTTATTTATTAAAGCACAAATAAAATATCACCATAGCGTATATTATATGTTATTTTCAAAGAAGTTGGATAATTTTCCTTAAAATTTTCTGTTTGAAAAACCACTGGCATCATTTTCCATGTTTGAACTATAGAAATTGTTCCTTTCATACATACATAAATAGCTTTTGTTTTAAATGCTGTAAAAACTAAACAGTGACATTATAAGGCTCCTTCAAACCTCTTTAATTTAGAGACTCAGTTTTGTCCCATTGACTTTAATATTTAGCTGTAGATTCCTGAGACCAAACGTGTTTCTAAGTCAGTGTTCCTGGTGGAACACAGACCCAGTGAGTACCACAGAAACATCACTCTAATCTGTGGGAAAAATATTGGCATCAGCTTTTTCTACTTCTAAAATCACTGTACTTTAAGATGGTTTCCTTACATTACAATATGCCATTCTGTGTCATTTATATCTCCTGCATTGGAGAATTATTTAAGAGAGTAACAAAAATGAGTTGTGTGCTGTGTCTAATGATCAGTTTTCCTTATTTCTATTCATTTATTATTGATGGACTAACATACAATAGGGAACAAGCCTAAACAAAGTCCAACCTTTCATAATTAATAAAATGTCTCCATGTCATTATTTGGGAACAGGCAGTACAAAGAAAGATCTGCTATATTTGACATCCAATGTGCAATATGAATATCCAAGTATAGGGCCTAAGAAAGCTTAGAAAAGATCTGGACAAGGTCTCCTAGGCAATCCCAGTGTTTGAAGCATGCAGAGGCTTGGCTCATTTAAGAGATCCTGCTGTGCAGTTGAGCACTTGAATAAGGCTTGTGAGCATCTGGTGTGCAACTTTGCAGGAGACTAAGTAGAAAACCCTTCCAGAGCATGGGCCCAACAACTTCCCAGAGTTGGGGCAGGTAGGTGTGTTACCAGGCAGTGCCTGTACTGAGCCAGCTGCAAGCACAAGGAACTAAGTGGAGCCATACAAGGAGCCTGCAGATGCACAGACATTCTTTTAAACAGTTTTACATTTTCCCAGAATGCTTTCTGCCAAATCCAGACAAAAAAACAAACAAACAAACAACAACAACAAAAAAAAACCTATGAACAGTATTCCAGTATTCTTGAAAATGTGCTTAGGTGCTCAAGAAAGAAAAGAAAATGGGTATAAACAGTCATAGAAAAAAATAGGTTGAAAACAATAAAATGAAGTTCTTAAAGAGAGAGTAAAGTAATATAAAAACCATACAAGGGTGGGAAATACTGTAACATAGGGCATTTGCTACATTAGATGATTTAAAAATAAAAACACAAATTGAAAAGATAAATTAACTTAACTGAGATTGGCTTAATACTGATTATGATTACTATTACTCTGGTGTTTCATATTTTATTTTCAATAGCCATGGTGGCTTTCTTTACCCTTTTAAAGGAAAAAAAATGCTTTAGAGATAAAGGAAGGAGAAAAATATAAAATATGTATTGATAAAAGACATGCTGTAGAAAAAATTAGAAAGCCATAAATAAAAATAAGTAAGATACTAAGACAGAGACATAGGGATTAAGACAAGGGCCTACCACACCACCATATAATGAAATAAAAGAAGGTTAGCCAAAAGTTGCTAGAAAACCAACCTTAGCTTATCCAGTTACTGTACAACAAGTGCCAGCAGATGATAGGCACTCCCAAGATTATAAAGAATTTGGATGACATCCTGTTAAAATGTCAGATTTAAAAAAAATTAAAGCAAAAATTACATATGGTATGCATTCAGTATTCATGAAACAGATAATAATTTCTTGGGTGGTTCAAAATAGAGTAATCCCCCAAAACTGAAAAATATATGACAAAATAAATACTAGAAGCTGGTCCTCAGCTACAATGGTAATCATGGTGGAAGGAAGAAACTAAGGAGATAGACCAATGAAATAGGGCTAGAAGTTTTGATAGTTCCCAAGATCAGTTTCTAAATCAAGGCCAATATGCTGAATTGCAAAAAGAGTTTGAATTTGGTGACCACACCTTGGTGCTAAATCATTTAGCAGCTTAAATGCTTGAAACAAATTTGAAGAATCAAGAAAGAGGTCTGAGTCATTTAGTAAAATTATACAAGATCCAAAAGAAGCCTTCACTGATTATTTGCAAAGATTGATTTCATCTCTGAATGGAATAGTATCATATCCAGAAGTCAGAAAAATATTAATTGAATCTTTAACTTTTGAATATGCTAATTCAAAATGAAAACTGGTGATTAGGTCTTTAAAGGCAAGCTCAGCACATATAGATGAATGCGTTAGAAATACAACTGATATTCAATTCCATACTTATTATGCAACTTTAATAGGAGAATTAATCTCTAGATATTTTAAGAAGAGCCAAACTATCAAATGTCTCGGCTGTGCCATGCAAGGTCATTGTTAAATGAGCTGTATAGGTGCAATACCTTGAACAAGATTAGAAATATATGTACAATATTTTCTAACAAAATTAATTTCAAATTTGTTTCAACATACATAATTTTATACAATATACAAAAATCAATCCAATGTAAAATATATAAAACTAGTAGTTGCTTTTTAAAAGTAGATTCTATAATGAACCATTTTAATCTAATAATATTCATATCCTCTTTTTTTTCAGAGTAGATTTAATAATCTACCTTTTATCTTAACATATCTATATCCTCTTCTTTTTTGGGGGGGTGGGTTGAGACAGGGTTTCCCTGTGTAGCATTGCATCTTTCCTGGAACTCACTTGGTAGCCCAGGCTGGCCTCAAACTTACAGAGATCTGCCTGACTCTGCCTCCAAAGTGCTGGGATTAAAGGAGTGCGCCAACATTGCCCAGCTATCCTCTTCTTTTTTTAAAAAGAGTAGATTCAATAATCTACCCATTAGCCATCATTTCTATATTTTTCCAGAGTATATTTAATAATCTACCTTATCATAACTATATCTTCTTTTTCTCTTTTTAGAGTAGATATAATAATATACCATTTTATCCTAACATTTCTATATCTCTTTTATTTCAGAGTAGATTCAATCTACTTCTTATCTATATCCTCTTTTTTTTCAAACAAGAACCCTGAATCTAATCTTCTTGTTTAGCTTTTTTCCCTGATCACTATCAATTAACAACTTCTAATCAACCATCCTAAACAATGACAATTATCCATAACCCATTGAATGACCCCAAACCACCCACCCTACCTCTTGAGAATGTGGGTATCATTTTCTTAAAATTATTTCCTGCTGTCTAGGGACAAAAGTATCTTTAGGGAATCCTGAAAAGAAGATTTTTGTGTTAATTGCCAAGTCCTGGGAGAGTTAGCTATATTATTTATTGTGCAGTATCTGCATAATGGGAAAGTGCAGTGTGTGGTGACACTGTGTCCCCCAATATATTATATACCTTAATAAACTTATTTAGGGTCAGAGAACAGAACAGCCACTAGATAGACATAGAAGCTAGAAAATGGTGGCACACACAACTTTAATCCTACCATTCTGGAGGCAGAGATCCATCCAGATCTCTGTGAGTTCAAAGCCACACTAGAAACAGCCAGGCATGGTGACACACACCTTTAATCCCAGGAAGTGATGGCAGAAAGCAGAAAGATATATAAGACATGAGTACCAGGAACTAGAGTCTGGTTAAGCTTTTAGGCTTTTGAGTAGCAGTTCAGCTGAGATTCATTTGGATGAGAACTCAGAGACTTCTAGGTTGAGGAAATGAGATCAGTTGAGGAACTGGTGATGTGAGGTTAACTGTGGCTGGTTCTGTTTCTCTAATCTTTCCACGTTCACCTCAAAACCTGGCCCCGGGTTTATTTTTATTAATAAGACCTTCTAACAATTTGTGCTATAGCAGGGCTCATCTCAAGTCCTTGCTTGAGTAGTCTGTGAGGCTGGATCATCTCAGCTAGCCATCTCAAAATTGTCCTGAGCCGTTTGTAGTCCAAGCCGATTTTGGGGTGATGTTTGTCAGTTTAGTGGGATTATCATCATCCTCATAGAATTGTCTTTGTGTGGTTGCATCATCTTTTTGGAGACTTCAAAGTCACTGTTAGGTGTGGTCATGATTCACTGCAGGAAATCTTTTTTGTGGGACATTTTTTTTTCTGGATGATTTTTCCTTTTTCTTCAGAAGTTTCATTTGTCCAGTATTCTTCAGATTCCTTCGCCTTCATTCTCCTGAAAGACAAAAACAAAACTCTTCCCTAACCCTAACTTTGGGGAAGTTCCCTTTTCTAATCTTTATCAATTTTGATTTATAGTTTCTCCTTAAATTTTTGTTCTCTCTTCTATAGCTGTTCTATCACCCCAAGCAATATGGTTTTTTACAATAGTCATTAGGTTCTTTAATTGCTCTGTGAAGGAGTTTCTTCCATAGTGACAGGAAAGGACTGAAAGGAATTTGTCATGGAGGCCTGTGAGAAACCCTTCAGGGAGTTTCCCAGTGGCAAAGGCAAAGGATTACCTTGACTGTCTCTTGTTGATCTACATTCATTAGTTCAATGTTTGCCTTTTCCACACCTTCTGCATATTCCAGAAGGGAGGGACATTGTGTTGGGATTATTCCTTGAGAAAACATTGTTTCTAGTAACACCCTATTTACAGTCACCTTTTTAGGTGACCTTGTTAATCACATTTGAAATATCTGACATTACTATTTTTCTTCAAACCTCTGGAAATCACCTCTCCTATCCAAGTATCATCATGGTCATAAAATTCAGTATTCATTGTATCGCAAATCCATTCCTCTAGGGGTGCTGATTTGCCTTTAGTGGCCTAATTACCCTTTTGCATTGTGCATTAGCATTTTCAAAAGCCAGAAATTCAATTATTATTTGTCTAGCTTCTGAATTTGGTATCATTTACTGCTGAAGACAGCCTTTGTAAGAAATCAGTGAAGGTTTCTTTTGGTCCATGTATAACTTTTGTAAATGACTCATTTTTTTCCTACTTCTTCAATTCTGTCCCAAGCATTCAAGGCTGCCATTCATCATAAATCCAGAGTGTGGTCATCATATAGAGATTGTCTTTGTATATCAGCATAATCACCTTCTCTAAGAAGTTGATCTTGGGAGATTTCCATACCTCTAGCCCTACTTTGTTGTTTAATGGTCTTAGTTTCATCCTTCTACCAGATCCTCTATTGTAACTGTGGACCAGCTTCTAGAACAGCTATAACCAAATCTCTCCAGTCTTGAGGGGTAATTCTATTACAAGTTGACCATGAGTTTAACATCTGCTTCACAAATGGGGAATGCATACCACATGACACTATATGTTCTTTGAATCTCCTCAAATCTAATAATTGCACAGGAATCCATTCAGCTCTTACACAGCCTTGAGCATTTCACAGTTCCTGTAAGGTTACTAGATAGATGAAGGTTGGCTGTTTGAATGCCTTAGGCTGTTTCACTGTAACTATATAATACAATGCTGAAATTGGTTCACCTTTAAATTCTTCTGTCTGGGTCTGAATATCTCTATGATGTGTTTTAACAAGTTTTTTTTCTAAAACTTTTATCTTGGCACTCATATTACCAATTTTTTTAATGATAAAACAAAAATGATCAAACAGTATTTTTAATTGACATTACATCTATCCCATCATTAATTATCCTCTCATTTAATTGTTCCATTTTCAGAACATGAATCCTATTATCAAACAGAGACCAAACACTCTCCATTATAAAAATGTTTCCCATGTTTTAATGTGGGAAATACTTTCTTTTAACTAATTCCTCCCTTTAAGAAATCTCAATTGACTCACCAGATCTGCTGATAATGACTATTGAGATGATGGTGTGGCAGCAGCCAAGGAAGGAGCCCAAGGAAAGCCAGAACCCAGCAGGAGAGGAAAGAAGCTAAAAAGCCAGCTTTCTGCACTGTGGAACCTGTGAAAGCAGCTAATTCTGGGGTGTTTGGAGCTTGAGCCTGGGGAGTTTGCTGCAGAGAGGTTGCAACAGAAACTTAGCCATTCAGTTAAGGGACTCTGGCCCATGCTGAGTGGAGACTCCAGCTGCTTGCATCTTGGGCCTATGCCGGCACCTGTAAAGCCACAGGCAAGTGGTTTTTTGGCAAACCTATGCCCCACAAGTTGGGTCCCAGATATTGTTCAAACCTAGATGGTCTTTTAATAAAAAATCTGGTACAAGATATTGGGGCAAAACCTGAAAGATCAGAGAAGCAGAGCAAGCCACAGCCACCACCTATTACCTCACCAATTTCATGAATCCTCTGACTGAAATCCTCTGACTCTTCATCCAAAAGGGTTTCAGCTGAACTGCTTGAGTTTCTGTTTCCTCACACCTTACATACCTTTCTCTGCCCTGCTGTCACTTCCAGGGATTAAAGGTATGTGCCATCATTGCCTCACTCTGTTTCCAGTGTGGCCTTGAACTCATAGAGATCCAGCTGGATCTCTGCCTTCCAAGTGATAGGATAAATGGTGTGTGTCACCACTTCCTGACCTCACTGTCTAACATAGTGGTGGCTCTGTCCTCTGATCCTCAGGCAAGCTTTATTAGGGTACACAATATTTCACCACACATTTCCTTTGCTATCTGTGGGTGATGTAATTGCTCTCTGATTGAAAGCTATAACTAATTCCTGCAGGGCTTTAATAAGCAAAAGAAGGCTGAGTAACACACCATTTATTCATATTGGGTCAGTCCTGTAGCTCCATATTTTGTGACATATTAATTCAGCTTAGAATTCTTAATAAGAATTTTAAAGCAAATGGAAAATTCTGTATTTATCATATTATCTTTACTTTGAAAGTATATAGTTATACTATTCCCATGGTCTTTTGAAATAGAGATACAAAATGTATTAAACCCTTATAATCTTACTACTCTGGAGGCCAGGGAAAAATCATGAAAGTTGGAGGCTGTATTGACTTGTCTAGAAAAACATCTCAAAATTCACACAGTAGTTGGTGACATAGATAGTTTTATATCAACTTGACACAAGAAAGACTTATCTGAAAGAAGGTAATCTCAATTGAGAAAATGTCGCCATAAGAGCCAGTTTTAGAGCACTTTGTTAATTAGTAATTGATGGGGGAGAGCCCAGCCCATTGTGAGTGGTTCCATATCTGGGCTGGTAGTCATGGGTTCTATAAAATAGCAGGCTGAACAATCCATCTGGAGCAAGCCAGTAGGCAGAACCCCTTCATGGCCTCTGTATCAGCTCCTGCCTCCAGGTTCCTGTCCTGTTTGAGTTTCTGTCCTGACTTCCTTTGATGATGAACAGTGCCATGGAAGTATAAGTGGAATACACCCTTTCCTTCCTAAGGTGTTTTGGTTGTGGTGTTTTATTACACCAGCAGTAACTCTAACTATGACTGATGGTAATGATCAAATATAAGTCTAAGTCATTAAATTGGCTTACTATTTCAACACTGTTAAAATTCTAAAACGTCTACATGGGATTTTGTGTTTTCTAGTCTGTCACTGCAAAAACATAAACAATGTATGTTTAAGAATAAATAAAGCTGTATTCCCTCTATTTCATGTCCAACTGTCCAATAATAAAAATAGCATTTTGTTGTCACATGAAAGAAATCATTCTCTATGTTGCAGTTGTGGACAAAATTTACATAGATAAATACGGTGGAGAAATTTCATTTTGCTATTTATACCACCTAGAAAAATGGCAAATCCTTTGAGTAAATAGTTTAGTTTACTTTGAGTAGAGTCTGATATGTTTTGGTGAAGATTAATGAATCTTTTCATCTGAGACAGGACTGTAAAGAGGCAGACTCACCTCACAACCTGCATCAAGTATGCCAGAAGTATAGCTAGGAGGTAGCTTACTGGGAGCTACTTTTAGATCCACTGAAACACATGAAAATGGACTGAACAGCAGTGTTTGTAATCCCAGTGCCTGGAGATTTCAGGGAAAGAGAGATGGATCCCTGTAAACCACTGGCTAGCCATTTATCTACCATGGTTAGTTGCCAGTGCAGTTGAGAGGCCCTGTATCAAACAATAAGATGGAGAGTTATTGAAGAAGAAACTTGATGTAGATCTCTGGTCTCTTAATCTCCTACATACATGTGCAAATGCATACCATAGAACTACTTATACATGCATGTCCCATACAAATGTAGGCATATGTGCACACTCATACATACTGGAGGAATATGCTTCTAGCTGTGGTGTGACCCATCCCTATTGCACACCTTTAATCCAAGAACTTTCTGCTTTAATATTGTAAATAGGATTAAATAAAATCAACCATAGGTTGAGAGGTGGAGCAAGCAACCAGTTGACGGGAAAAACCGTAGAGAGAAAGAGGAAGACAGGGGGAGAGAGAGAGAGAGAGAGAGAGAGAGAGAGAGAGAGAGAGAGAGATACAGGAAATAAAGGGAGAGACATCTTGTTGGAAGAGTTTTTGTTTGAGACAGTGTAGGAGAAAGCTCTCTTTCTGGGATGATGGCAAAAGAAGAAAGCAAGCATCTGGGTGTTTTTCTGCCTCTCTGAGCTAGCAGGTCTTCATCATAGCATCATCTGGCTCTAAAGTCCTTATTGATAAACAATAGAACAATAGAGACTTTGTTAAACAACATCCATTCACTTGCCTTAGTGGAAACTCAGGCATACACATTAAATTAGTTACAGTTACTGTTGCTGTGATAAAATACCACTACTAAAAGCAAGTTGGAGTGGAAAGGGTTTGTTGTTGTTTGTTTGTTTTGTTTTTGGCTTATATTTACACATTGTAGTCCCTCATCTAAGGAAATAAAGGGAGGAATCTGGAGGCAGGGGCTGATGCAAATGTCATAGAAGGGTGTTGCTACTGGCTTGCTCATAGTGGCTTGCTTAGTCTGCTTTCTGCTTTCTTATAGAACCTACCTACTCAGGGATAGTACCACCCACAATGGGCTGGGTCCTTACCCATTAATCACTAATTAATAAAATTCCCTGCAGACTTGTATACAGTTCCTTCTTATGGGAGGCATTTTCTTAACTGAGGTTCCCTCTTCTCAGATAATTTTAGCATGTGTGGAGCTGACATAAAACTATGCAACACACACAGCATGCAGTGGAAACTGTGTGTCCAGTGTCTGTCACCCTTTGAACTTATTCCTTGACAGTTTACTACTTCCTAATGGTAAGTTTAGAGAAGCGCTAATGTTGGTAAAATCACAGTCACAAAAAACTGACAGGTTACTGGAGTCAGCTCTAGAACATACCTTTGAAATGCTTATACATTTGAAAATGAGTGAATCATACAGAGATTCTAGATAATCTACTGCCTTAAGAATTGTACTTTAAATCCTGACATAGGAACCAAATCAGAAGTAAGTTACGGTGGGTTGATGCTGCCCTGGGCAGTTATGAGCATCTCCTCTTGCTTCCTTACAGATAGCTGAAACACCTCTACTGAAAATTTCATCAAGTGTCTGCACACAATATCAAAGGACTATATATAGGAAATAAATTTGATTCACATAGATAAACAGCCATTAAAATAACCTTTACAAGCAAGAAACTCATTATAGTATTTTATTTATTTTAGATGTTATCTCTCAATGTCTTTTTCACAATTCTAAATCTTGAAAAATGGTAATATTTAAGAGGTTGTAAGGTTTGCTTAGAAATAACTATTAGTGTCTATGCAATTTTAATGTAAAAAAACTGTTAAGACAAAGTAATGTTGATCTCTCATTGGAATTACAGAAGTAAATAATTCATAATGAATAGATAAAATTGTAAATAAGGAAAATGTCATCAAACCAACAAAATTATTTCTAGGCACAGAGTATTTAGTATTTCTAATCTGTAAGTAATTGTGTAGTAGCCAAAACCAAAGCTATCTGTTCAGTCGTCTCTGAAGACCTTTCCTCTCATAAATTCTTTTTTTCTGGTCCCTTCCACCATTGCCCTACTCACTGTTAGGTTAAAGAGAGACTCTATATAAAGCTGTAGAAGCAACTCACAGTAGGATAGCTACAATCAAAATTCTATCTGTTCTGATATTTATTCCTATTTTTATGATACACTTATTAATGAAGTTGATTGACAAGCAAAATTAATTTTCAGATGTCTGATGACTGTCAGCTTGATACTTGTGGAAGAGATCTTTTCTTTTGAAACCAGTTTAGAAAAGAACTTTGGAAAAATAAGTACATAATAAAATATGCAAAGTATCTCACACATTTCTGCTCAGTCGTGCTAAGAATTGAAGTGGAATGTAATGTTCCTACCTGTGGCTTGAGTTCGCACAGGGGAATTTAGCCATATGTTGTTTATGGCCAAGATATTTTTATTCAGAGAATAATAAGCAAGAGAGTACTCCATAAAAGTAAATGAGTAAAAGTTGTT
Organism: Onychomys torridus; assembly: GCF_903995425.1. NCBI lineage: Eukaryota > Metazoa > Chordata > Mammalia > Rodentia > Cricetidae > Onychomys > Onychomys torridus. The sequence goes on from NC_050455.1 coordinate 77,998,746, forward strand.
AATACTTTATTTTACACTGCTATATCATTTTATACTTCTTGATAGCAAAACATTTCACAGATAGTTCCAAAAGTCTTATTTTACCTTCGTGCATGGGAACAGTTGTTTAACACATTAAAACTTTGAAATTTTAGTATTAATTTTAATTAGCTAATGAACTAATTAGAGCATAAAATTGAGAAGACTGTTAAATATGAGATTTAAATTTAATATTCTGAAATGTTAAGGAATTTCATACTATAATATTTGTTAGTATTATATATTACATAAAAGCATTTAAATAAGGCACAAGAATATCTCCATTATAATTATCCTCATGCCAAAGTTATCTCTAAGCACTGGTTGTGTGTCACATGAGAACTTTTTTCAAATGATAGCTGTTTCCTCTATCAATAAACAGTGGATTTGGTATTGTGTCAGTTAAAATTATTAAAGATAGCCTCAAAGGCACTTAAATGCATCTGCATCACATTGAAGAAAGAAAGCAAATCATTTCCCTTTGGATTAATTTGGCCAAGAGTAAACATGAGTTTGAATTTACCACTTTTCTCCCTCTGTCTTCCATTTGTCTGTAGTTTGTGGTTTCTGACTTGTCTTCAGTGCGTCCGTTGTGTGTCTGTCTATGCCTACCTGATGTCTGACAGTCTTTCTTTCTGTCTGAATGTTGCTGATGGATCTGTCCGTGTCTGTGTCTTTTATGTATTCATATGTATGCCTGATGTCTGACTGTGAATCCAAACATCTTGTTGTAGCTCTGTGTGCCACCTTGTCCATCTGCCTGATGTCTGACCATGAAACTGACTGTCCCTAAGAAAGGAATGAACCATAGAGAAAGCATCACATGCGATTAGAATGTGATATACTTTACAGAAATCTTTAAGGAGTCTTACCAAGGATGGTATTATTTATTCCAACTGACCCCAAACATCCAGTATTATAAATATAACTCTATCAAGCATTATCCATGTGCTTCTCCAGAATTTAAGATGGATATTTAAATATAAGGTCACTTTTGACTTATTTGCTGTTTTAAGAAAATAATTTTCATAAAAATATATTACCACATTATGTTCCAGCACCTATAAAGCAGATGTGTACACAGGTATTGAGATATAATCATCATTTATTATTATCATTTAGTACAAGAAAGTAGACTGTCTTCATATATCCATTTACAGTCTTGATTGAAAATATGGAGCTGATATCTGGAATCTTTGGAGGTGCTCTCACTCAAAGTTTTGATATCTGGATGATGCCAATGGTACTCATATAGCTTTGGGCTGAAATGCTTGGACATTCAACTTTATATTCTCTATCCTTGTGATTACTCAAAAAAATTGGATCATTGGTCATTGGGTATGTGGGATACATTGCTTAGGAAACCAAAGACTCCAAAGTTTTATGTTTCTTTCAAAAGAGAACAAGGCAGACATGCAGAAATAAAGACTCTAAATTGGAGCTCTCATATTTCATTGGATTTATTTATTTTTTAGATACAAAGCAGTTCTACATTTTCTTAACTTTTAGGTTTCATTACATTTGTTAATACTCTTAGCAACTAAAAGAATTTAATAAAATAGTATCATTAAAAGAAAACTAACATGTCAGGAACACATTGATTCTCAGCTCAAAAATTATCTCATATTCATAAAATTCACCTCAGTATTGTGTGAGGACACAGTCTACCTAAAATAACCAAAAGCATTAAATACTGTTCTCTGTGATTAAAAGTTCTAGTAACTTTGTATTGAATGAGAAATTACCTTCATAGTAGCTGAAATGAAACAACTCCAATATTTCTCTTTTGCACTCCCCTAACCCATATATTTTTCTTCTCATCCCTACTTTACCCTTTAATTTCCTCTTTCCTGATTCATTTACCTTTATACTACGTGTGTGTGTGTGTGTGTGTGTGTGTGTGTGTGTGTGTGTGTGTGTGAGTATGTGTGTGAATGTGGAAATGGATCATGTGCATGGAGGGTTGCAACTGTGTGTTCAGAGAGGCCAAAAGAGAGCATTGTGTTTGTCACCTTTTGCCCATCCTTCTGATGGAGTGCCTCCCTCTGAACTTAAGAGTGTGCATTCATCAGAGAAGCTGAGTGTTAGCAAGCACCAGCAACTCTCCTTTCCTTGAATTCCTTGGAACTAAGGTTGCAGGTGTGGTTAGGCATGCTATCTGGTTTCTGGAACTTGAATTCTAGTCCTTACATTAGAAATGCAAGTGTTCTCAAACATCAAGCTTTCTCTACAGCATGTCTTTATACTTCTTTATCCTTTATTCTAGCAAACTATAACCTACATTTGTCCCACTGATGTACTATAACATTTTCTCTGAAACTTTTGAAATCTAATTAAAATACTTAAGGTCTTTATTTTCATTTATATGTTGATGATGAACTCCTCACAACATTGTTACAGCTACTGTAGTTGATTTCCTTGTTAAGTGGTAGTTAGGGGTGCAAATGAGGCCCCAAAAGGAAATTCACCAAGATGCTTGCAAAAATATTGAGGAAATTATAAAAATACAGAGATCAGGTTTATCCTAACAAACATAGAAGACAAGAAACAAACTATATGATGATAGAGATAAGCCTCACAATATCTCAACAAGTTAAAGCAAAGATAATGAAATAGCTGAAATGTCATAGAAAACTTTCAGAATTCCAATTTTTACAAAGGGCTAATGATCATCAAGCATGTCAGTGAGGAAGTTAGTTCAAAAAGTAAACAGAAAGCCAAGTAGATAAAAAAAAAAGTAAGCAAAAATTGAAAACACAGACAAAAACAAACAAGCAAACAATGACAAAAAACCCAGCAAGTTAAGAAATGCTGAAAAAGAACCAAATAAAAATTCTGGAAATGAAAATGTCAACCATCAATACATCAGATAAAAGGTACACTGAGGCTGGAGAGATGGCTCAGAGGTTAAGAGCACTGACTGCTCTTCCAGAGGCCCTGAGTTCAATTCCCAGCAACCACATGGTGGTTCACAACCATCTGTAATAAGATCTGATGCCCTCTTCTAGTCTGTAGTCATACATGGTGTATACATAATAAATAAATAAATCTTTTTTTTAAAAAAAAAAAGTATACTGGATAGCATCATCCACCAATAAACCAAGCAGAAAAATAGTAGGTATGAAAAGGATGAGAAGACCAAGGCACTATTACATTTACAGTTTTGTAAACAATGAGCTAAATCTCCACTAACTTGGTAATATATTTGAAAGAATGAAAATAATAGTTCAGAGTTGAATAAGAAGCTGAGATTAAATTCTAAAATTATTGATAAGCTAATAAATAAAATTATTTAAGAACATTATCTGGAACTATGTCTAAGAACAATATTTATTTTATTTATTGGCTTGCATTTGGTAAATCAAGCTTGCATGTCTAGAATAAAGCCAACTGGATCATGATGGATCTTATTGGTATGTACTTGTATGTGTATTGGCATTATGTGTGTGTGTGTGTGAGTGTGTGTGTGTGTGTGTGTGTGTGTGTGTGTGTGTGTGTGTGATAGAACTAAAACCACATTCACAACTCACAGGGAAAAAGAAAAATTCTGCTTGATAAATATGAAATGTGTCTTAACTGCATCCTATTTTTGTATGAAAGGAATATATAGGTAAAGCAAGACACAAAAATAGTGCAAAGCTCTGGGACCCTACTAGCAGCATTTGTGCCTGCATAAATGAAACAAATACAAAACAGGTATCAGATTAGAATTAATTTCTTCATCTAGTAAATTTGAAAACACAAAATCATAAAACACATCCAAACTAATTTAGGATGAATTGAGTTTATGAATATTCCTTAAATCACTAAGCATATATGTAATGTAATTATAACTCAGAAGATTCATATTCTTTCATTAGCAAATTTTGAAATGAAAACTGGTAGTTTAATTATATAAAATCTATACAATTTGTTTCCAAAGAATACAGTGAACTGTACGTTGTAATTTGCTTCAAAAGTTAATATGCCTGTAAATAAAATCAGAGTACATTTCATGAAAAATATGAAGATTTTAGACATCTGTGGCCTGTGGTCACAAATTTGTTCTCAAAGTGTAATCTACATCTTACAGCAGTTTTAGTTAGCATTCTATCACCTCACAGGCCACATAATTCTTTCAGAGAGTGTTGTGAACTGTCTCTAGGCTTGGATTAGAACAAAACAACCTCATGCTAGCTTTTAAGCTTTTAAATTTTACATAATAATTAAGGTACACATACTATTTATGGTGACAATAAACACTTCATATAAAGTTTTGGAGCTTGAATTGTGTTTACAAAGAGAACAACAAAAAAAGATGTTTAATAGAAGCTGTCATTTATATGCCATTTACCATATGGTTTATTCAGAAATAACTAAAATTTGTTGTATTCATAATGAAGAGAGATGTTCATATCTAATTAAAGATCAGAGATTTTGTTGATAATAAAATGAGAATACCATATTAGTTCAAATATGGGATTCATAGAGACACTCACACATACATATTATATTGTGTTAATTATATCATATTAGTGATAATTTAGAATCAAAGGACAGTTTATACTGTATCAAGCAATTATAGAAATACTTTCTATAGATACAGAGTCATCTATCTTATACTGCCTTATAACGAAGCCTTCCAAATGGCTAGAGGTGTTCTATACATATAACATGGTAAATGAAGAGAAAATAAATATGTGAACAGTTGATAGTAGCTAACAGCCAGTTGGACTAATACAACTTAAACTCATCATATTTTAAAGGTGAGAAGTACAAATTTAAAGGATGATTCATATTTCCTCTGACAGGCATCCTACATAGTAGAACTAAGTTAAAACTATCAAAGGTAGAGTTAGTGCAATACTATTCTAGGCTTTTTATCTGAATATTCACCTCTCTACCAACAAAAATTCCTTATGAGAGACTAGAAATAGTATTTTTTTCATTATGTGGAATGATTGATAATGATATACTAAACTAAGAGCAAGGTTGTGGCTCATACCTGTAATTCCAGCACTCAAGAAGCTGGGGCAGGAGGATTGCCATGGCGTTGATCTTAGTTTATATTACATAGTGAAATGTCATTTCAGTAAAAAAATGAAAAAAAAAAAACAAAAGAATTAAAGAAAATGAGAGAAAAGAAATGAAAGAAAACAAACAGCAAAAGCATGAAAAATTGTTAAAGGAGATGTGTTTTTGTAGCAACAACAATAATAAAATTCAGTCTAATCACAGATTAATGTTTTCACCACATAAATTAAAATTTTCTGTGTTATAAAAATCTCAAAGAGAACATAAAAGGAAGAAAACAACAACAGATGTGACAAATATAATTATGAGTTCCCATATGTCTAAAGAAATAAAAAAAATTAAAAGCCCATAAATTAAAAGAGCTAAACAAGTATATTGTCTATGGATCATCATCAAACACATCAACAGAAAAGTAACAACAAAATGATTAACATCACTTCCAGCTAGCATAATGTAAATGCACACAATAGTAAACAGGAATCCTGTATCTGGGGAGTTATGATTGCTTGGTAAATGTTTATGGAGGGAGTGTTTTCATGCAATATTGACGGTATTGCAAAACCATTTAGTATTTTGATACTCATTTTTGGTATTTGCTTTTTTTTTTTTAGAAACATGGTTTCTCTGTGTAGCTTTGTGCCTTTGCTGGAACTCACTCTATAGCCCAGGCTGGCCTTGAAAGATCCACGTTCCTCTGCCTCCCAAGTGCTGGAATTAAAGCCATGCACCACCACCACTGCCCAGCAATTTTTGATATTTTCATTTTTGGGATGAACACCATTTTTGAATGTTGCATGTCTAGAAAGTATCCAATGATACTTTCAAAGATCTATACTGTAAACCAAGCTTACAGGCCTAGAATAAAGCCAGAATAAATGTAGAATAAACTGGATCATGATTTCAAAGATGTAGACACATTGATTTTTTTAATCACATATTTTTATTGAAATAAAGCAAACTTCTAGACATGCATCACTAGAACACTAACTACACAAAGGGTGCACATTATTGGGTATTCTGCATACATTATAAGAGCATACATTCATTCTAGAGAGCTAAGACTGGCCTTCCTGAATAATTAAAACTTCCAAAATTGATGTAACAGTTTTTCTAGTTAGTAATGTTGGTAAAAATATAAGATTTACACATCAACTAAATGAATTTCATTATAATTACATTTTGATAAATCTAGGAATAACAAAAGTTACACTAGAATATGTGTTAAAATAGAATATAGTCACTTTTTCTTTGAGAACAGTGATATCACAATACAATATTCACAGAAAAATCAATGATTTTATAAATCTATTTTTTAATTATTCTCTTATTTATTATGTATTTGAAGCTGGAAAATGAACTAAGGGTCTCCTACATGCTGAATACTGATCTATTACCCCAAGTCCCTAAAATTTATATTTATATATATATATTCTATGTCTATATTGCACCTAGATTCATTATGTTTGACTTCCATTTATTTAAACATTATATAAATGGTGTTGGATATCAGATGAATATAAATCTGCGATATTCCTGTGACCTTCAGGTACTTGTTGGCTTTTTGTCCTCTCTTATTCGTGTTTATATTTCATAATTCATTAAGTTTTCTATGAGAAAATCAAATATGTATTTTAAACTCAACATGCCTAGTTCCAATACTGTTTTATCTATCCGGAGAGAAAGCATCAACAGCTTTTGCCATCTCAAATAATGTCATGTCCATCCCTGAAGTGATTAGGGACAAAAATAGTGTGATCTATAAACTCATTTCATTTTTAAAATTTATTTATGTATGGAGGAAGGGTATATGCCCATAAGTGCAAGTACCCATGGAGTCCAGAACAGAGTATCAGATAACTTGAAGCTGGAGGTACAGGTGGTTGTGAGCCATCGAATGTGGGGGTAGGAACTGAGCTGGGGTCCTCTGGAAGACTAGTATGCAGTCTTAACCACTGAGTGTTCTCTCCTGTCCCCTACAGCCTATTTCTTCCTGTCACATCACATAAAACTGGGCTTTTGATTGATTAAAATATCGCAATCTGATTTGCTCTCTGTCACTACCCTGTCACTCCACTTTCTCTCCTATACCACCCTGTCTGCTGAGCAGCATCTGTGATTCTGTCTGCCATCCTTCAGTTGTTCTTCAATAGCCTGGTCCTCCCACAACATGTCAAGTTACATTACTGCTCCTCTTATAAGCTGCCATAGCAGTACCTCCTCCCGTCTTCTTTCAATAAAAGTCAAGTGGTGGCACCACCCTTACATTTATCAGTATAAATTTTGACTACAATACAGCTAGATTTGACATAACAGTCTTCTTTCAGGGCATCAGGATCTTAAGTAAGGCACCAATCCTACAGATGAAATTTATAAAGTTTCATCTTTCAGGTTCACAGGAATAAAGAGGAATGTAATTTTACAACTCTCAGACAATGCTGTTTCCCTGACTACAGAGAAGCAGGGCAGTTAATTATGCAAATTTATTCATTTTTTATTCATTTGAAGTATTTTTTTTCCACTTGCATCACTTTGGAATGTAGCTCAAAGCCTGTAATGGTGACCTGGTTCTAACTACTTCCCCAAGATAATGCTGCATTCTTGATGATTTATTAAATGAAAGCAAGAACAAAATCAGTTTTTATTAGAAATGATCTGGCCTTTACTTATATTTCTTCTTTGTCTTTTATGGAGTTCTAATCTTGGAGTCTATATATACTTTCTGGTTTGGACAGTTCAATGCAGGACAAAATATGGCTAGGTAAGAAATGCAAAGATCAAATCAATGTAGAAAACATTTAATGGGAATCAGGTTTGTTCACCTCGTGTGAAATATTAGGTTGCATTTTGATAATAAAAAAAAGTGAATGTCAGCTTAGAGGAGAAACATAAAATCTGTGTTCTTTTACAGTTTCTATATTTGTACTTCGCCGCACAGTCGTGTGTGCCCCCCCCCACACACACACAGAGAAAGAGAGAGAGAGAGAGAGAGAGAGAGAGAGAGAGAGAGAGAGAGAGCGCTTTGTACTTGTATTAGAATATGAACTTATAAAAAGGAATAGGTATTTTTCCTGTTTGATTTCATTTGGCCAGTCCAAGCATATATTGTAGCACGAATTTCTAAAAGGTCTTATTAATAAAAACAAACCTGGAGCCAGATATAGGGGTGAACGCAGAAAGATCAGAGAAGCAGAACAAGCCACAGCTGACCTCACATCACCAGCTCCTCAGCCAATCCTGTTTCCTCAAACTGGAAGCCTCTGAGTCTTCATCTGAAATGGATCTCAGCTGAACTTCTGCTAAAAGCCTCAAAGCTTAAAGGGCCTTAGTTCCTGGTTTTCATGCCTCATATTCCTTTCTGCTTCTTGCAGTCACTTTCTGGGATTAAAGGTGTGTGTCTTTCCCAAGCAAGACATGAGATCTCAAGTGCTGGGATTAAAGGTGTGTGTCATCATGCCTAGTTGTTTCCAGTGTGGCCCTGAACTCACAGATCCAGACAGATCTCTGACTCCCAAGTGATAGGATTAAAGGTGTGTGCCACCATTTTCGGGCCTCTATATATAATCTAGTGGCTAGTTTCTAGTGTTCTCTGACCCTCAGATAAGTTTATCTAATACACAATATATCAGCCACAATATATGAAGCATATCTTTTATCTTTTTAATCATTTACCTTTAAAAAAAAGTCTTCAGATATACAAATATTGAAGTATAACAATTAAATAAAGATAAACATAGAAATAAGGAAAAGACTAACTTTGCCATGGTGATATGCTTACTCTGATCTAATTTTAAAATATCACAATTTGAAAGATTAATAATTGTGACATCTATGTATGTCATTATAATGGAATATAAAAGGAATTTATTTCATGCAATAGTTTCTAAACTTGTGCAATCACAATGATTTTACATAGTTGCTTTTGTATGTGTGTGTTTTTAGAAAAGTTTTTAAAATCCATCTCCTAATTTCAATAATGCCTTAGCATATTCTAAGATGTTTAACTGTCTAAGTGTTCCAGGTGAAACTGTATACTTTATTAAGGATAATAACCCCACGCACACAACAATTTCAGCTATGGAAGGTCAACAGTAAAGGGATTTTTAAGACAAAAGTCATAGATTTTGTTGCTTTTCCTTTCTTTCTTTCTTTCCTTTCTTTCTTTCTCTCTTTCTTTTTTATGTCATAATGTTTTTATTTCCTCCCCAGTCCTTCCCTTTGCTTTTTAGAGTCTTTCTTTGATTGGTTAGTGGATTCTGTGCTCTGATTTTAGTTGTAATCTCTGAGAGTGATGGATGATCTGTTTATTCTATGTTACTCTGAAATAGCCTCCTAGGTAACATGTGTTTTGTTAGGATTTGAAGAAAAGTTCTGATATGTATGCTGTTTTATAGAGTATTATTTTCTCTCAACAGAGTACATTATTCTCAAGCCTTTCTGTTACTTCTCTGTCTATATCCTCCAAGCCCCCTAGACAGACACAGCCAAACACCAGGCTGACCTCCAGAAGTCCAGTTGAAGAGAGAGAAGAGAGATTCCATGAACAAGGGGCATCAAGATCATGACAGGGAAACCTACAGAGACAACCAAACCAAACTAGTGGGAACTCATGAAGTGTAGCCCAACATCTGTGGAGCCTCCATGGAACTGGACTAGGCCCTCTGCTAAGTGACACAGTTGTATAGCTTGATCTGCTTAATCCCCCCCCCCAGTAGGATCAGGATCCATCCCCAGTGTACAAGCTGGCATTTTGGAGCCCACTACCTATGGTGGGACACCTTGCACAGCCTTGAGGCAGGGGGAGAGGCTTGGACCTGCCTCTACTGAATGTACCAGGCTCTGTTGACTCCCCATGGGAAGCCTTACCTTCTTGTAGGAGGGAATGAGGGGTGGGTTGGGGGAAGGAGGCTGGAGAGGCATGAGAAGGGAAGAGGGGGATCTGTGATCAGTATGTAAAATAAATAAAAAGTTTCTTAATTAAAAAAATATTAACAGGTCTCCAGCAGTATCTGGAAGAGGTAGATCCCAATACATCTGTCTCATTTATATTAGGTTTTACATGATTATGGTAAGTACCAAGAAATCTAACTATCTACATGTTTTCCTTCCGCTTTTATTTTGTTTTAATGGTAAGTTGGGTGACTTCATGATTAATAGCTAAGAGACAGAAGGAACTGACAAACTCAGTTTAAGGGAATTGGCAATTGCATAAAATGCTTTATGGAACCACATATTATTTGTTTGACTTGGCCTTTGTTTTCTTATTATAGACCTTAAATAGTGAAGAACAAATAACTTCTACTGCCTCATTTCAGGTAGACCACCAAGCAGCTTTGGGTTAGCACTTGTCTGTTAACACCAGCTATACAGTCTCAACATTCCAACTCTGGTTGATTCTGTAGCCTTGCAACCCCTTAACAGGGTCAGGCACCTCAGTGATGATGTCTGAAGAGAATTTGTCTTTTTTTTAATGCTACTTTTAAAAAGACAATCTTTCGGTGGTGGGGCATGCCTTTAAGCCCAGCACTCAGGAGGCAGAGCCAGGCGGATCTCTGTGAGTTCAAGGCCAGCCTGGGCTACCAAGTGAGTTCCAGGAAAGGTGCAAAGCTACAGAGAAACCCTGTCTTGAAAAACCAAAAAAAAAAAAAAAAATCTTTCTGGTTTTTAAAAAACAGGAGCAGAGGGCTGGAGAGTTGGCTCAGAGGTTAAGAGCACTGACTGCTCTTCCAGAGGTCCTGAGTTCAATTCCCAGCAACCACATAATGGCTCAAAAAAAAAAACAAAAAAAAAAAACAAAAACACACATCTGTAATGAGATCTGATGCCCTCTTCTGTGTACATAATACATAAATAAATCTTTAAAAAAAAACAGTAGCAGAATGTGATAGAACAATGCAGCCTTTGAATCAAAGAATATTATTAAAAATCCTCCTTTTATAAAGAAGGAAAGTGTTTAGCAATGTAAGATTTAAAGAACAAATACAAACCCTGAGAAATCAGTAAAGGCACAATTCCTAAGTCGTTAATGCATATCTATTTTATCATATGTGTCATATGAATTGTTCTTTTAACTACAGACAATTCCTGATAGAGTGACTACTGATTTGATAACAACATTTTAATTACTTTATGTATACCAAGTAACAATCTATTATTCTCTGCATGGTATAATTTTTAGTAGTTCATGGCCATCTAGATGAAGGTGGCAGGAACTTTTAGAGAGCCTTCCTTCATATTGAACCATAGTGGTGTTGACATGAAGGTAAGAAGGATAGTCAGTAAAATTAAAATTAAAATAAAGCTAATATTCCATAAAGGATGTATTATTTAGACAAAATATATTTAGAAGCCTGGGTAGTTTGTTTAGATGGCTAAGACACACACATAAGCACAAACATGTTTATAAAAACACATGTGCACACAAATGCTCACCCCATATACATGTACACACACAAATTTGTACACAGATGAATATGCAAGTGTGTACACATTTTCATAAAAATACATACATGAATATACATGCACATACAGATACACACACATGTACTCTTATAAACAAATATTGGTAGTCATGAACTAGTCTCCTTAGGAATTTTTCCACATATTTAATATGCGTACAGTTTTATAAATGTATATGTATGTAAATACTATGCTTATCAATGAGCAAATATGTGGTGATATTGAGTCCCCCAATATGTTGTGCACATTAATAAACATATCTGGGGTCAGAGAACAGAACAGCCACTACATAGACAGAGGCCAGAAAATGGTGGCACACACACCTTTAACCCTAGCCTTCTGGAGACAGAGATCCATCCAGGTCTCTGTGAGTTCAAAGCCACACTGGAAACAGCCAGGAATGGTAACAGACACCTTTAATCCCAGGAAGTGATGACAGGGAGCAGAAAGGTATATAAGGTGTGAAAACCAGGAATGAAAGTCTGTTAAGATTTTAGGCTTTTAAGCAGCAGTTCAGCTGAGATCCATTTGGATGAGGACATAGAGGTTTCCAGTTTGAGAAAATGAGATCAGTTGAGGAACTGGCAAGGTGAGGTTAGCTGTGGCTGGTTCTGTTTCTCTAATCTTTCTGTGTTCACCCCAATACCTGGCTCCAGGTTTGTTTTTATTAATAAGACCTTTTAAGATTCATGCTACACAAATATATATGTGTATAGATTGTATCTGGGATAATATTAAAATATATTTTTTGAATTTGTATATTATCAATCTTGATTGCTTTGATTTTTTTAAAATAAATCATTTGGTAATTAAATACATGAGTCCAATGTATTAAGACATATCATCCCCCTTTGTCCGCTTCCATCTCCTCTGTTGATTACTTTTCACTTGCAATGAGAAAATACCATGGCCTCAATCAACTCTAGGAAGAGAGAATTTATTTGGTATATGGTCTGTGATTGCTAGTTATCCTCAATGGTGAAGGCTTGGCAGCTGGTGCAGGAAGATGAGAGACAGAATCTACTAACCCCCAAAGCCCACCTCTAGTGATGCACTTTCTCCAACAAAGTCACATTTCCTATATAGGTCTAATACCTCTCCCACAGCACCACCAACTTGGGATCAAGAGTTTACATATATGAGCCTTTAGAGGATATTTCTAATTCAAAACATCACACCCCTTCAAATCATCCTCCAACCATATGTCATGAAGAACAGGCAGAAAGATTGCAGAAGCCACATTGCAGAAAACTGAAGCAAAAAAAAACCAAAAATCTCTTCTGGACATGGCCAGGCCATTGCACTTATGAATTCATAGTAACTTTGTTTGCCTGCATGAGAACGCTACAGAAATAAGTCAGTCAATATTTAAATGTGGTCAAGAGAGCTGGAGCGATGGCTCTGTGACTAAGAGCACTGACTGCCCTCCCAGATGACCGGGGTTCAATTCCCAGCACCCATATGGCATCTCACAACTTTCTGTGAGCCCAGCTTCAGGGAATTTGACATCTTCACACAGAAATACATTCAGGCAAAACACCAATGCAATAAAATAAAAATAAATGTGGTAGGAAAGGGGCTCAGAGGGCATCAATTGTAGATGAGGAGTTATGGGCAGGTGATGGCTACTTTGGGGAGGTAGAATCAGTTTCTTTAGTAGTATGATCCATGGTACATTGACCATACTTTAGGCTTTATTTGCTACGCCTATACCCCATTCAAATATACCCAGCATTAATTGCATTCTGTGTGTTATAAAGGAAGAAGGAGGAGAAGAAGCAGTTTAATTTTCAAATATTAATTGATTTGTGAAGACATAAATCTTGCACCTATTAATGGGGCACAATATAATACTTGATGCATGTCATGTATATATTATTTGATGGTTGAATTGGTGCATATATTTATGTATCTTCAATCATTTGATTTTATTATGGTAAAAACTTTCAAAATCATTTCTATTTCTTTTCCCCAAATTGATTCAGCTCTTTCAGTTTTTCCTTCTTTTGGTTGTTGTTGTTTGGTATATACCCACAGTGAAACTCCTGGTTTGTGTCACAATTCTAATTGAACTTTTGTAGGACTTTCCATATGGATTACCATAATAGCTATTATAACTTACAGCCTCACCCTCAGTGTTCATGTCTTCCTTTTGCAGCACATCCTCCAAATACTTTTGTATTTCATCTTTTTTGCTAGATGTTTTTCGTTTGGTAACCTGTTACCTACTTTTGGTTTTAACTATACTTAGCTCCTCCCTCTCTAAGCACATATTAGTGGTAAGGACTACTGAGAGATACTCTCCAGCCTGTAGAGCTGCCTGTAAATTGTGCAGTACTTTCATGGACTATCATGTATCCTGTGATGGAATTTTAGTGATGCAGCTGTCTTTTGAGTCATTTCCCTCCAATATGCAAACACTCATGCATATTCTTTTAAGTAACCCAATAAAACTCAATGGTTCACTCAGGTGGACTTTGTTGGTATCCTTCCTTTGGTTTATCACAGGTTCTCTATCTGAGATGAATAAACATATGTTCACATTTCACCAGGAATAGTGTCAGAAAATACACAGAAAACTAATTCACTTTCTGCATATGCAATTCATTTTCAGATGACTGTCCTTTCTCCAATGTGCATTCTTAGCATCTTTGTTGAAAATCTGTTAACTTTAGGTATGTGGGGTTTACCTTCTGGCTCTTCAATACATTCTGACTACTGTAGTTATATTTAAATATTTACAAGTTCACCTATTTTCTAATATATACTTTGTATGTATATCTTACAACAAAAAGTATCTAACATATAAATACCTACACAGAATGATGTACTATATCTTTGAGATTCACATATATTTATGTTATAAAGGCATTTAGGTCAAATTCAATATATCATAGATCACATTTTATTAATTTAATTCACAGGGTTGTTTGTTGTATCTTTTCCACTGATTTCAACTTCAAGAGTATTGCAGAAATACACAGGACCTTATGTATCACTTTATCTTTCCTTCATCTGCTTGAACATTACACAAAACCTGAGGATGCATCTTACCACATCTTGGACAACATACCTAGAATTCACTGGTAAGAAGTGATCATAAATGAAAAGTTAAACTGCATCATCCTGTGCACTTTGATACACAACTGAGAATAAGGCCAGCCCAGAAAGGGTAAGCTTGCAATTCATAGTTGCTCAAGATGCTGAGGAAGTATGGTAACAAGTTCAAGGCTATCAAGACCTGGGAGCATTACAGAGAGATTTCAAGGCCATGCTGAGTAACTTAGAGTCAAAATATTTTTTTCTAAAAGACGCAAGATAAAGCTCATTGATTAAGCATTGTCTTGGTATATGTGAAGATTTAGATGTGAACATCAGTTCATAAAACAAAATTTTAAAAAATTAGGGAAGAAATAAAAAGAAAATTAACTAAAGAGGAGGCTGGGAAAGATGTCTCAGTTATTGTGTTGCCATCATTTACGAAATAAGCTAGGCACCTGATTGATTTACAGGCCCCGTTGTGAACTCATCCAAATTTTTATACACTTACTTTATGCATATATAAATATGTAAGTACATCCTCACATTGACTGTGTTTTTTCCTTAAAACAAATGGCAGCATGATATACACTCTTCTGTACAACTTGGCCTTTTCGCCATTCAATTTCTTTTGGAGACCATTGTCTATCAACCTATGAAAAATAGTTTCTCCCAAATGAGTGATACATATAAATATATGGTTTTTGTGTGTGTGTGTGTGTGTGTGTGTGTGTGTGTGTGTGTATTCATCTCAGATAGGGAATCAATGATAGGCCAAAGGAAGGATACCATAAAAGTCCACGTGGGTGAAGCATTGAGTTTTAATGAGCTGCTTAAAAGAATATGCATGAGTATTTATGTATTGGAGGGAAATGACTATATGTGTCATACTCTCTTCTATCAGTATCTAATTATTCACATTTATATGTGTAGACAGAAGTTTCTGTCCCACGAGCAACTCCCAATACCCTGCAGCTACTTCCCAAGTAATTTACTCAGAGGCTTAATATTATTTACAAATGATTATCTGGTAGTTCAGGCTTATTACTAACTATCTCTTACAACATGAATTAACCCATTTCTACTAATCCATATTTTGCCACGTGACCATGGTGTTACCAGTTTGTTGGCATCTTGCTCCATGGACAACTGGATGGCATCTACCTAGACTCTACAGCTTTGTTTGTCAACCAATAAAAGCAACACATATTCACAGCATACAGAGGGACATCTCACATCATATGTCCTTTGAACTCTTGATGTTAGACATAGTCCCACCAGAAATAACCTTATAAATGTGTGATTTAATACAGTTCTGTAACTCAAAGTTTTCCTGTGTCTCTCCCACTTGTGTCCCCCAAGTAAACATACAGAGGCTTATCTCAAGTCCTTGTTCAAGTAGTCCGTGAAACTGGATCATCTCAGCTAGCCATCTTGAAATTTTTCTGAGCAGTTTGTAGTCCAAAGCTGATCCATGGGTGATGTTTGTCAGCTTAATGGTATTATTATTATCCACATGGAATCATTGTTGTGGGACCCCATCATCTTTCTGGAGACTTTAAATTCCATGTTAGGCCTGGTCATGATTCCCTGCAGAAAAACTGATAGAGATTCGAACTCAAAAACATATATAGGCAGCTAACTGAAGCCTTTTTTTCTAGAATTAGTTAGTACTTTATGTGACCATTAATACTATAACAAAAGTTTAAAATATATACATATACATACACATATCTTATAAATTTTGATATAAATTCTTATCTTAAGAAAAGTTTAAAGAATCAAAATAGAACCAAAGAATTGTGAGATTAGTGGCAATAGAATATAGTCCCTTAATTTTTTTGTTTTTCTTCTGCCCCATATCAGAATATGACTCTTCTGGCATGATACAGAGATTTTGCATTTTTCTTTTAAGAACATGCTTTGGTTTAAAGAAGGAGAGAGCCATTCTCCAACTCCAAAACCAGTGTTAATTTTTAATTGAACTGTGACGACAAAAAGACCATTTGTGTTAAGTATCTTTAGAGAAAGGCATAAACAAAAGTTTAGGAAGACTTCTGATATTTTATAGATGATATATCAATAGACCAATTTACTCCTTTTTTGGGACATTTTTTCTAGATGATTTGTCCTTTTTCTTCAGATGTTTCATTTGTCCAATGTTCTTCAGATTCCTTAGCCTTCATTCTACTGAAAGACAAAAACAAAAACCTTGCACCAAGACTAACTTTGGGGAGGTTCCCTTTTGGCAAGTTATATCTGATTAAATGAAAAGGCATGTGTTAATTGTATAAGAGAATTTAAATTGGATGGTCATGCTGGTTGATGAACTATCTCCTCTTCTAATTAAAAGGTCTCTCTTGTTCAAATTGAACCTTTATTGATTTTGATGGTATCCATAGATTATCTTCTCCTGTAGAAACAAAAGCAAAACCTCATCCCCAACATAACACATATCCTGGTTTCCATTCTGAGGCCAGCACATCCTTAAAGTATATTGGATGATTTAATTATGTAGTTTTTTTCTATTATCCAATGTCTCTCTGCTGCTGTTTTCCTTTCTCATTAGCACTGAGAAAATTCAAAGTTAATAGAGCATTATGTAATCTATTTCTGGGGGGTTTGTTACCACTTTCTGTTTATTTAGCATATTCTTTAGAGTTCTGTTTGATCTTTCTATAACTGCTTGGCCTGTAGGATTATGTGTTATACCTGTAATATGCTTTATATTGTAATAAGCAAAAAACTGTTTCATTTTAACAAAGACATATGCATGAGTATTGTCAGTTTTAATTTGTGTAGGTACACCCATGATGGCCATAACTTCTAGCAAATGTGTGATTACAGAATTCTACTTTTTCAGAAGTCAAAGCAGTTGCCCACTGAAATCCTGAATAAGTACCAATGGTATGGAGTACATATTTCAATTTTCCATATTCTTCAAAGTGAAACACATCCATCTGACAGATTTTATTCCTCTGAGTACCTTTTGGGTTACATCCTTCTGGTAATGGACTCTGGTTGTAAGAGGAACAAGTAGGACATTTCCTTACAATTTCTGTGTCTTGTTGCCAGGTTATGGAAAAATCTTTTTATAAACTTTTAATATTGACATGCTGTTTTTTATGAAATTCTGAGGCCTCCAGCATATTTCCTATCAATAGTTTATCAATCTTGTTTTTACCTTGTGCTAGAGGGCCTGGCACACCCATATGGGATTGGATGTGAATTATATATAAGGGATGTTTCCTATTCCTGATTATATCTTGTGACCAAATTAATAGTGAATTTAATTCTGAAGCATCAGGGATAAATTCTGCAGTCTCAATATGTAATACCACTCTTTCTGTATATTGAGAGTCAGTAACAATGTTGACAGATTCTGAAAAATCCATTAATACCAACAGAATAGCATATAATTCCAATTTTTGAGCCGAATTATAAGGACTTTGAACCACTTTACTTAAATTTTCTGATTTGTAACCTGCCTTTCCTTGTTTGTTTGCATCTGTATAAAATTCCATGGGTGTTTCCTGAACAATTAAAGGCAAAATCCAATCAGCTCACTTTATAAGTTCAATTCTATCTCTTTGGGTGTATTTGCTGTTAATCTCTCCCAAAAAATTACTTCAAGCTCTTTGCCACGGTTCACTTTCTGCCTATAATATGTCTATTTCATCTGGGTCTACAATTTCTGCTGGGTCTATCCAGCTAATTGACAAAGTCTCAATTTTTCTTTTAAAATCAAGTTAGAGACCTTTTCCACATGAGTTTTTAATTTTTTTACTCTTTATTTGGTAAGAAATATCCATTTCAATACAATATCTTCCCTCTGCATTAAAATTCCTGTAGGAAAATGCCTAGAGGGTAAAACAACCAAAATGCAATCCAGCTTTGGATCCACATCATTCACAGGTCTATCCTGTACTTTCTTTTCCACCAAGACCAATTCTCTCTCAGCTTCAGGTGATAATTCTCTTGGACTATTTAAGTCTTTGTTGCCTTTTAAGGTTTGAACAAATTACTCGTTTTTTACTCCAGCAATAGTTCATAGATGGGAAATGTCTCCAAATAATCTTTGAAAGTCATTAAGAGTCCATAATTGATCTCTCCTAATTTGCACCTTTCGGGTCTAATTTTTTGTAGCTCTATTTTATATCCTAAGTAATTATTAGAATCTCCTCTTTGTATCTTTTCAGGAGCAATTTGTAATCCCCAACAAGGCTAAATTTTCCTTACTTCTCCAAACATTCTTTCTAATGTATCTGCATTTTAGTCAGCTAGTAAAACATCCATATAATGATAAATTATAGATTTAGGAAATTTTTTACATATCACTTCTAATGGCTGTTGTACAAAATATTGGCACAGGGTTGGACTTTTCAACATTCCCTGTGGGAGAACACTCCATTGATATCTCTTAACTAGTTGAGAATTATTATAAGTATGGTATCTCTGACTGACAGCTCTGGCTGTCCTGTACTCGCTTTGTAGACCAAGCTGGCCTCAAATTCACAGAGATATGGCTGCCTCTGCCTCCCAAATTCTGGGATAAAAAGCATGTGTCACCACCTCCTGGCAATTATTTGCTATTTTATCTTTAAAATATTATGGATGTTATTTATTTAAATTTGTGTTTCTCTAATTTTAAGATTGAGGATTTATTTATGGTCCTTAAGATGATTTCTATTTTTATTTCTGTGATCCAGTGTTTAAAATTTTTGACTATTTCATTACATTTTTAAGTGTAATATACAGATATATATATATATATATATATATATATATATATATATATATATATAAAAATTCAGGTTCCATATTCAATAAATAGAAGAAATTATAAATACATATTTTAATTACTGCAATATAATTTATTATATTTCTATTATTTAAAACAATTTTCAAAATTTAATATATTTTAATCTTATTCTTCCCTTCACCCAGTGCATATTTTTAAGAAAACTAAATTGATTTTTGCAATAAAATTTATATAATTTTATAGATGCTATTTTTCATTTTTCCAGAAGAACATATATCAGAAAGGAATTCAATTGGAAATAGAACAACTGAATTTTTTTGATATGATATATCAAATAAATTCATGATTATAGATAAGCACTGGTTAACAACTGCTTATCACTATTTAGTTTCCTCCTTGTTGACTGAACTAAAAATGCCATGTTCCCATAAAAATTGTAATTTCTTTAAATGGTCAATGTAGTTGAAATACTCTGTATAGAACATGACCAACAATACCTGCAAATTTTGATCAAGATTTTGGATTATCACCTACAACAAGAATATCATTTCTTTACATAACTGATTTAATAAAATGTGCGTTAAATTTGCTGGCAAAACATTAGCTAATAAGATACTTGTGGAAACACATTATCAAAAGACACAATATATAATGTGAAAAGACAACCTTGATACTATAAATGAAGTAAGTACTGTCCTATGTAGTTACTAAATATGCAGATTACTTATCCAAAAAGTTATTTTGATTAACATTTGTTTGAATTCAAAGCAAATTATATAGGGGGATATTTTTATTTATTTAATCTTAAATTTTCTTTTAATGCATTTACCATTATTGTTTAATTTTATTTTCTAATAACTATAGCAGAAAATAATCTCCATTTTTTATAGAAATGGCCAATCCTGTGAGTAATTATTTACATTTAAAATGACATTAAGACACAAAGTCTATCAATATACCTTATCTCTTTTACTAAAAGCTCCTATAATCTTCTTTTATTACCATAAATTCTGTGCTACTAGAAATTCAGTTACAGTGAATTACCTGTCATTCTAATAGCATAATACTGTTTGTTTGTTAAAGGACTTTTACAAAAGGGAAAAATATGACTTCTCAAAAAATATAAACACCTTTTTGAAATTAATTTAAAAGTTGATTTCATAAGAAAACTTGGTGAACGTATTCCATGTTCTAATTTTCAATTTCATTGTAATTTTCATTGGAAAATTAGATTAATTTTATCCTTCTGTAAGAACACATTCAAAGTATGTAACTAAATAACACATCCAATCTCTCATATTTCTGCTTAATTGGACAGTATTTGCTAATTGAATTAAAGTTCCCAGAAAATCAGTGCTTGGTTAATTAATGGGCATGCAATTTGTTCTGTGGTCCTTGAAAATTATGTTGATATTTTCCTACATTATCAATTAAAAATCTTAGTTCATTTTGTGACTTTCCAAGATCTACTTGTAGTCATTCAAGTAATTGTTAACACATACATATGTTTAAAGAGAGCAGTTCACATATAGAGTGAAATACTATTTTCCAAACCAGTGGAGCATGATATTTAAAGAGAACTAGAAATGTCATCTAGTAGACTATCAAATTATATCTGTTTTTCACTCCTTTAAAAAAATTTTATGATAAATTTATGAACCATTTTGAAAGAACAAAGAATTGATATTTACTAAATGTATGGCATTATTTAGACATTGCAACATTTAATGGCATCTACTACTGTAAAAGATAGAAGCAATGTACTACAGAAAGAGCCAAACAGTAAAATGGAAAATTGTCCTAAAGATATAGGAAGTAAGCCTCATCTGATAATTATGAGTGTCAATACCTGGAAATTAATTTCAACTTCTTATATCAAGTTATTTTTTTTATAACTAAAAAACTTGCCAAGTTTCATTTAACAAAAAAAAACTTACAGATTAAAAATGTGCCAATGTGGCATCTTCTTTAAATCCAATGCTAGCAGATTCTGGCTCAGATCCACATCGATCATCCTGATTCAGGTTTAAGCTGCCCATTTGTGGCAATGAGTTTGCTCTAGTCTGCTACCTATTGGATTGTTATGCAAATCATCCATTACATTACATCTCACAGTTCAGGGTTTAAAGACATGACATTGACCAAATAAGGAGTGCATGTATGCTATTCAAATTCATATTTCAGAGTTAGAAAAAAATTTATATAGGAAAGATAAAATTGTAATCCATTCATAAATGACATAATTTAATTATGACACAAAGATTTTTGAATATTCACTTTCAAACAAAGAGGAATAAGTGTCCCTGATGAAAAGTTACCATATTGTTTCTGGTTCCGTTGAGACTATGTACAATGATAAATTAAGAGGCCTTAATATAGTTTTAATTAATTGCAGTAGAGAGTTTTATGCACCTGGCAAAACTGTAAGAAACATTTTAATTGTAAGAATGGATTACCAAGAAGATATCTTCAAATACTAGATGTTAAATGAACTGAAGACACACCTCTCCTCCTGCCAAAATGTTTTGCTTGTCAGTTATTCTCTTTATAATAAGTGATATGAAAGCAAATGAACATTTCTGAAGTTGAAGTTATACACATATGTCAATCCATAATGATGGATTACTAATACTTCTCTATTTTAACATTTTTTGCTAAAATAGGAGCTAAATAAATACACGAAAAACTTAAATGTCATTACTTCCGTGATAGTCTTTAGTAAAATATTTTGTTATATATTTAATTATTAAAAACTAAACTATTAGTATGGCTTAAATTTTGTAAATATAATCCAAAAATGAAGTAAGATGTATATAAACAACACTTGAAAAATTGAATGGCAAAATCAAAGTTCCAAAAGTTAGACATATTAATAATTATAGGAGAAACCTTGCTTTTTAAATATGCCTTGAATCAGATAAACAATTTAAATTGATCCATGTCACTTAAGGAAATAGAAGCAGCAGTCATTGAATACCTTCTAACCAAAAAAAAAAAAAAAAGCCCAGGGCCAGATGGTTTGAGCACAGAATTCTACTAGTCATTTAAAGAAGAGTTAATTCCAATACTCCTCAAATTATTCCACTAAGTAGAAACAGAAGGAAGATTGTCAAACTAATTTTATAAAGCTACAGTTACCCTAGTACCCAAACCACACAAAGACTCAACAGAAAAAGAGAATTATTACAGACCAATCTCCTTTATGAATGTTGATGCAAAAGAACGCAATAAAGTATTTGTAAACCAAATCAAAAAGATCAAGTAGGCTTCATCCCAGATATGCACAGACGGTTTAACATAGGAAAATCTGTCAGTGTAATCCACCATATAAACAAATTGAAAGAAAAACAAAGCATACACGATCATCTCCTTAAATGCTGAAAAAGAAACCTTTGACAAAATCTAAAACTCTTTTACCATTAAAGTTTTAGATAGATCAGGGATACAAGGAAAATACCTAATCATAATAAGAGGTACAAACAGCAAGCTGATAGCCAATATCAAATTAAATGTAGAGAAATTAAAAGCAATTCCACTAAAATTATGAACAACACAGGCTGTACATTCCCTCCATATCTACTTAATATAGTACTTGAAATTCTAGCTAGAACAATAAGACAACTAACAGAGATCAAGGGGATACAGCTTGGAAAGGAAGAAATCAAAGTATCTTTATTTACAGATGGCACAGTAGTTTATATAAGCAATGCCAAAAATTCTACCACGGAACTCCTACATCTGATAAACACCTTTAGTGAGGTGGCTGAACATTTATAATTAATAATAAGTCTCTGTGTGGTTATTGGAGAGCCATCATTTCCAACAAAATTTCAATCTACAAATGGCAACCAAAGTCCGGCCATGTAAATCCATATAAAACCTGAAAAAGATAAAGAAAATGTTCCAAACACACAAAAATGGAACCAAATATGGCTTCCTGGTCTCATGGTCTCATGCTAGCTGCAATATAAATCTCCCAGCAACTAAATGCAGGATGGAGCCAGCCTCCAGCTGCCAGCCACCACATGCTAACATCATGCAATAAGCTGAGCTGCACAAGCAGCTGACATGATATTTTAAGATTCATCTCATGCAATATAGAACAATGCAGATGCTCAATATAAATAAATCTGGATTAAAAAATATAAAAACAAACAAAAATCTCTGAAACAAGTTACAGTATGTTTAAAAACACGCATAAGCTTAAAAAGGAAAGGAGAAAGGATATGGACAGTCATAAAATAATTTTAAAATAATAAAATAATGTCTTTGAAGAAAAAGTAAAGTAGCCGGGCAGTGGTGGTGCACGTCTTTAATCCCAGCACTCAGGAGGCAGAGGTAGGCAGATCTCTGTGAGTTCAAGGCCAACCTTGGCTACAGAGTGAGTTCCAGGACAGGCTCCAAAGCTACACAGAGAAACCCTGTCTCAAAAATTAAAAAGAAAGAAAGAAAGAAAGAAAGAAAGAAAGAAAGAAAGAAAGAAAGAAAGAAAGATAGAAAGATAGGAAGAAAGAAAGAGTAAAGTAATATAAAGGAAAAAAGCCACATAAAGATGGAAAATACACAGGGAGTCTGGAACCTGTATGGTGCTGTATTGACTTTAAACTTTTTGATTGCTGATGATGGGCTGGAGAGATGGCTCAGAGGTTAAAAGCACTGTTTGCTCTTCCAAGGGTCCTGAGTTCAATTCCCAGCAACCGCTCACAACCATCTGTAATGATTGCTGATGAATGAGTGATAACTGTGGAGAGACATTGAATTATGAAAGTTGCTTGATTAAACCAACCTATATAATTTAAAAATGTCTTTACTTCAAATTGGAAATGAAAAGGTGGGTTGCTTGGGTTAGAGGTTTTGCTTTTGTTCCCACAGAAAAAGAAAGGCTGTGGATTTGTTCAGGGTTGAAGATCAAGTTTGATTGGGAGAGACCCCTGAAAATCTTGGCTATAGACATAAAGAAATAAACCTAGAAAAACTACAAGACATGTATTGTATATTTTACCTACACAAACATAAAACAAAAAAAAATCATCTTTGGCTAATTATGTACAACACATAGTCTATACTTGTACTAATGCAGCTATGTATGTTACCTTTGAAAGTTTATGTATTTTCAAAGCAAGGGATTCAGACACCAATAAAAATGGATGGCCCAGGTGATCAAACATCTCAGAGCACCTCTGTTTCTGTTTCCTTAAGAGTTCTGCATTCAGATCAGCTTCAAGCCTGCTGACCGAGATGGTCCAGCCTCACAAACTAGTCCATCCAAGACTTGACCATAATCCTGAATTTTCTCAGGTTGCTCCAAAGATACCAGGACCCCCTAGACAACAGGAAGCAGGTTAGAGAAAACAATGCCCACATTCCCATTAGATGTGTTATGAATGTTTGTCATGATTTAATGGGGATTGATTATAAGTTGTTATTGGTCATGGTCAGGAAAAAGCTAAAGAAAAGAGTTAAATTCAATAATCATTTTATAAAGGAAAAAAGGATATAATATATAAGTGGTAAGATAAAAGGGTAGATTATTGAATCCACTTCAATCCAAAAAATAACTATTAATCTCAAAATATTTTACATTGATATGAATTTTGGTTTACTGATACAAATTTAAAGTTATTTTTATTATACTGTATGTATGTTTCTACTCTTTTTGGGAGTATTATACTTATGCAACTCATTTAAAAATGTAATGTATAATTTAAAAATTACAGGTTAGTAGTTGGTCATCTATAATAATAAAATTTGTATCATATTAAGTATGTTTTCTAGGTTAAATAGATATATTTAGATAGATAGATAGATAGATAGATAGATAGATAGATAGATAGATAGATGATAGATAGATGATAGATAGATAGATAGATAGATAGATAGATAGATGGTGTTCAAACACTTCAAAGACCTACAGAATATGGCATTTAAGATGTTTAATAACCTGAGACTTCATGACAGCAAGACATATCTGTACCTTTTTTCTGTCAAAAGCTAGCCCCTGGGCAAGGAAACTGCCCTTGCCTCAATTTCTGACAGTGTACTGTCCAAACTGGACAAGCAGGACACAAAAAAATGTGACTGCCATAATTTGCCAAGATAAGGAGGGCCAGTCCTTAGAAATTACTGCTTCATATAAAACAGTCTGTCAGATTTTCTAGCCCTGTAAGCCAAAGATAGATGCCCCACATTGTAAATGAACTTTGAATGACTGTCCAAGCAGCCAGATGTCCCTGTCATTAGTTAATACTACAAACTCCCAGGGTCTTTGATAGAGTTAGAGACTAAATAGTTAGACTTATAGTTTTCCTTAGTTATGATAAAAGGCAAATTAAGTATAACTTTAGACTCACAAAGATAAGATAGATAATAGAATATTTTCTCTAAATTTGCCAAATACAAATAGACTGGATATTGTAACTATAGTTCTTACTGATAACTGTTTTTGTTGTACATAATTTTACTATATTAAATTTAAAACCTTCCTTTTTAATTATATCAAAAGGGGTAAATGCTGTGGTGTAGCTGAAGTTTTCCTGTGTTCCACCCAGTCTGCAGCCACTCAGACCCAAATGAACACACACAGGCTTATATTAATTAAAACTGCTCAACCATTAGCTCAGGCCTACCAGTGACCAGCTCTTACACTTAAATGCAGCCCATTTCTGTTAATCTATATGTTGCCATGTATTCTGTGTTCTCCTCTTTTTGTTCTCATGTTTCTTTGTTTCTCTCCCAGAAATCTCCTTCTATCTATTATTCTCTCTGCCTGTCAGTCCTGCCTATCCTTTCCTCTGCCTCACTCCTGGCTGTTCAGCTCTTTATTAGATCGTCAGGTCTTTTAGACAGACACAGTAACACAGTTTCACAGAGTTAAACAGATATGACATAAACAAATACAACACAACTTTGCATCACTAAACAAATGTAAAATAATATTTTACTGCATCATTCCTTTCCTTCCCTCCTATGGCCTTTCACTAGTTGGAAAAGCTACTTTAGTTTCTTGTGACACAATTTGTTTCTCTTCCAAATGCATGTATTAAAAATTCATTGCTGGGCGGTGCTGGCTCACTCCTGTAATCCCAGCACTTGGCAGGCAGAGGCAGGTGGATCTCTGTGAGTTCAAGGCCAGCCTGGTCTACAGAGCTAGTCCAGGACAGGCTCCAAAGCTACAGAGAAACCCTGTCTTGAAAAAAAAAATCCACTATGTATGCTTAGAAAGATGGTAAAGTTAAGAGGTGGGTGCGGCCAGGCAGCGGTGTTGGTGCATGCCTTTAATCTCAGCACTCTGGAGGCAGAGCCAGGTGGATCTCTGCGAGTTCCAGGAAAGGCACAAAGCTACACAGAGAGACCCTGTCTCGAAAAGCCAAAAAAAAAAAAAAAAAGAGGTGGGTGTGAATTTGTCCTAAAAAGTCCCAGTACACAGTAGCAATCCAACATACCCAGGTCACCTTTTCCATCTGTTCTCGTCAAAGTTGGCAGCCCTTCAGGCTAAAAACAGTGTGAACTCTGACACAGTGACCTCTTCTCACCCCCGTGTTGCCCATTTTTGCTGTTCTTTTGTGTGTAAGTATAGAAGAACAGCCATAAAGAGCAAGTGGGTAATCATCATGCATGCCTGTCTTTGTTTACAGGAGGGAGTATCCAAATGGCTTTTGTAAAACCGGAAGGTCACCAGTACCATTACAATAAAAATAATGAATCTACTGTTACTCCAACATGGAGAATAAACTCTGCCAGCTGTAAACAAAATACACTCATTCCTTTCTAGTCTGAATCTAGAGTAAAACATTTTAAACACTGAACAGTAGAGAGAATCATGAAGAATAAGCTGATAGAAAGTCAGAGGTCATTGATATGGACACAGACTAGAAGACAGG
The DNA here is from genome assembly GCF_903995425.1 of Onychomys torridus. Taxonomy (NCBI): domain Eukaryota; kingdom Metazoa; phylum Chordata; class Mammalia; order Rodentia; family Cricetidae; genus Onychomys; species Onychomys torridus. The sequence goes on from NC_050455.1 coordinate 78,025,914, forward strand.
ATGCACTTAATGCCTAAAATAGGAGATTATAAACCACATACATGAGTGTAGAGAGCTGCGTGCAGCCGCACCTTAAGGATGGCGCTGGCTTCTGCCCTCTGCACTCCAGATGGCAAGTGCTCGAAGTGGTAAACAAATCCTTATTTGGCTGTGGCTGGAATCGAGTGTTGCTTGTGTTTGCATGGACCAATGGACAGCGCCTACGTGGCTGCTCAGGGTTGGCAGCCCATGCCTACTTAAGGGCTGGGAAAGACATGCTTGTAACAAGGTCCTGAATAAACTGCAGAAAGAAGAGCCTGGTGTCGCATCTTCCTTGCTGGTCGAGGCGGTCGCGACAAGTGGTGGCCCGTACCGGGAACTTCACTACTTTCAACGAGGGCTCAGAACTTTCTGCAGTCAGGGTGGTGCACCGGTAAATGCCAGGTAAATTGGGAACCCGCGACAAAAGCGGGGAGGTTTTTGCTCTTCTCTGTAGATAAAGAGAGAGAGTGGGAACCAAGGGCTAGTTGATAGACGAGCCAAAAGTGAAAGTGAAAGATTGTCTAAAAGATTGAAAAGTCTTAGACATGGGCGCTTCTTCTTTGCACCCAATTTTTCTGGCTCTTAACAAACTATTGCACTCAAAGAAATCCAAGATAAAGAAAAGTACCTTAGAGAGATTTTTAGACAAGTGTGATATTGTTGCCCGATGGTGATATCCAGAAGCCTCACGATATCCTCCTGGGAGAAACTGGGAAGGGATCTAGATTTTGCTTTTGAACAAGGGACACTTAAGAGTGGGGTAAGACCAGTCTGGGAATTGGTAAGAGGCTGTCTTGAGGATCAGCGTTACAGTGAAGCGGTAGAGAATGGTCAGGCTGCCCTAGAAATGCTGCAGGAGGAGAGATTGGAAAAGGCAAACAGTGAAAAGGGGAAGAAAAGAGGGGGGTTATACCCTGACCTTACTGAAGTAGAGACCTCTGAGTCTATAGACTCAGAGGAACTGCAATCACTCATAGAACAAATAGAAAAGACAGAGATAAGAAAGAGGAAGAAAGGGAAGGAGAAAGAAGACCCAGACAAAGGAGAATGCGCACCCCCCACCACGCCACACTGCACCCTCGGCTCCTCTGCCCTATGCGGAGGGCCCTGGAAATGGTAGCTCCGGACGCTCTTTCAGCCCAGACGTATGGAAAACAGTCAGAACTGAGTTACACCTAGCCTGTCCAGTATTCCAGGATCCACAGGGACAGTGGTATCATGAGCCTTTAGATTTTAAGGTGATAAAATCCTTGGCTGAGTCTGTGTGGACCTACGGGATCACAGCCTCTTTCACTGTAGCCCAGGTGGAGGCCTTAAACAGGCACTGCATGACATCCAGTGATTGGAGCGGGCTTGCACGAGCGTGCTTGCGCCCAGGCCAATACTTAGATTGGAAGGCCTTCCTGATTGAGTTTGCTAATGAAGAGGCTGCGGCCAATAAGAGCAAACTGATACTCTTTGACAGATTGCCCAGCTCGGCTGTCAATGGAAATATGCTGGGTAGTGTGTGACTAGTATCCAGTATGAAAACTTTACCCGTAAATCTGTCTAAACAGTTGTCCAGTTATCTTTTAGGAAATTGGATGGGAGAATTCGACAGCCTGATGGAGCAGCTGAGGGTGGCCATCGTCACGGTGAACTCGACCCAGGTGGACACCGGACTGGCGGAGGGATTGTCTTCGTGGATCTCTAATGCCATGGATCATCTTAAGGAGTGGGCGGGTCTGGAAGCCTTGATGGGCCTTCTGGTGTTAGTCTCCCTAGTATGCCTGTGGTGCATTTGCCAGATCAGAGGTTCTCAGCATCGCAATGCAGCCCTGATCATCCAAGCCTTTACAGCCATTGAGGCAGGGCAGTCTCCCCAAGCCTGGTTGTTGAACCTTAAAGAGTATTAAGCACAGGATGTGAGGCTTGTGCACTGCACTCAAGATTGGTAAATACGATTTTGAGAAGAGCATGTCTGATAGCATGTGGGTTGATGCCCCAACTCCCACCTCTGTAAAAAGGGCATCGGACAGGTCAGGTGTCCTCTGGGTGGATGACGCCTGGACAGACACTAGTACATGTCCAGTTTTGACAGAGGTCAGACCTCTACTCTTTCCTGTAGCTTTGCAAAACAAAAAGGGGGAACTGTAGAGAGCTGCATGCAGCCACACATTAAAGATGGCATTGGCTTCCGCCCTCCGCCCTCCTGATGGCGAGTGCTCGAAGTGGTAAACAAATCCTTAATTGGCTAAGGCTGAGAATCTGGCTTGCTTCCGCACACCTGGACCTATTGGTAGTGCCCACGTGGCATATCAGGGTTGGCTACCCAGCAATTACTTAAGGCTGTGAGCGGGTTTCCCTGGGGTCAGAAGTCAGAAGATTGTTCAAGGTTCCTGAATAAACTGCTGAAAGAAGAGCCTGGTGTCGCGTCTTCCTTGCTGGTCGAGGTGGTCGCAGCACATGAGTACATAAAAATATTCTTTTTCTCCCTCTCAAAAAAAAAAAAAAGAAAACAAAAACTAAAAAAGATTAAAATATGTCAAACAAAACAAAATGCACAAAGTCCATTTTGTGTTGGCCAACAACTCCTAGGCATGATGCCCAACCTGAAATGTAGGCGAGATACCCAGTGACAATCCATTGGAAGAAAAGTAACTTTTCCTTTACAGGTATCAATTGCACATAGCTTCTTGTTCAGACATGGAATCCCACATCTACTTCCCTCCCTCAGTTTTTAGCAGAATAGTCCCCTATATCCCATGAGCCATGTAGTCTCAGGTTCTAGGCTAATTTAACTGTGTTAGGTATCGACTCCATCTTAGAGTGGTCTTGAAATCAAACAAAAATTCTTGTTTACTCCACTAATTTGTGTCACTACTGTGCCAGTGTATCTTGCAGGCAGGCCACTGTTTTAGGTCACAGGCATGGTATTTGTGACTTCAGCAATAGGGCTTTAATCAGGTTATGGAAAATAACCAATATCAAGTAATCAAGTAACAAACAAGTTTTTCATCTTCTCTCTCTCTCTCTCTCTCTCTCTCTCTCTCTCTCTCTCTCTCTCTCTCTCTCTTTCTCTCTCTGGAATACACTGGTATGTTCACACAGATGCTTCCTTATCTTGTTTCTGTAGACTGTCCATGTGGAAGGAAGGGACAACCTACAGATGCAGTTTAGTCTCTGCCTTGTAAATAAAAAATAAATCCTCAGAAATTATATAGCTCAGAAACCTTTTTTCAAAGTTTTTCAAATCTTTATAATGGGTTCAGGACATCTCAGAGGAGTGGAGAATTAGAGATGCATCTCTATCTGTTTATAGCATCTACCCACATTCTACCTACTCTTACTTTCATCTGTTGACATGTTGTTTCCTATTGTTAAATGAGATAGCTAAAGTATTTTCCATTTTATTTTTGGAGTTTAAAATTGTCTGCAATTACTTGCCTAAAGGAAAATACTAATTTAAATTGGCATATATTAATATTATATATTAATATTTTTCTTCAGGAATATGACAAACTATATATTTACTTGAGTGAACTGCTAATGCTACTGCCAAATTACCTTCTGAATACATACAAAACTTTAAAATTATTATTTGAAATACATATTTTCTTACACAGAACAAAGTACATAAATGCTAAGCTATTAATATCTGTTCAAACTGAAGATGTGCCTAAACCATCTCTCCAGATCAAGACAAAGAACCTATATACATAGAATCCTTCTGTACCCTTTACCTTCATATTGAGCACAATCTTGACTCCATTTATTAAAATTCTGTTTACCTGTTTGATGATTCTGTGAAAGAGCTCATCTTTTAATTGACTCAAAACTGTTATCATTAGATGTGGTAATGTTTGTTATGATTTTGTTTTGTTTTTTTTTTTTGGAACAGGGTTTTTGTATTCTAGACTGACATTAAACTTGATTTGTAGATCAGCATATCTATTACTTTTTTGCTGTGATAAAATACCATGATGTCACAGAAGCAGCTAAAGGCAAAACATTTATTTTGAAACAGCTCAAAAGGTGAGATCCATAATGGTGATGGAGGCATGGAAGCAAGCAGATAGAACAATAAATGAGAGGTCACATCATCAACCATGTGAAAGGAGCAGAGAACATGAACTGGAAGTGGAGTGAGACTACAAACTCTATACTTTCTCCAGGGAAACTTGACTTCCTAAAGATCCTAAACTTCCTCCCAAATAGCACCACCACCAAGGGATCAAGTCCTCAAATACATGAGCCATAAGAGATATTCTTTTTTCAAACCACCATCTTATGGATAAATTTCAACTTCTGATCTTTTAGTACACCTCTCCTGAGTGCTGGGATTAAAAGTGTATGCACTACCTCTAGTTTATGTGATTATAGGGGTCAAACCAGGGTTTCATGCAGGCTAGCTAACACCCCAATATATATCCTTATATGTTCTTATATGTTTTATTCAACATTATTATATAGTTTTCTGTCCCACCAGTATATATTATCACATTTGATTTAGACATATTGAATTAGTCATTTGAAAAATTTTGCATGACTTTTTTTGGATAGATGGATTTTTATGGGTAATTTTATAAATATTGGAATAATTACACAGTGAATAATTGTTTTTTGTTTCTGTCACAGTTATTTAAAACAGTAACTTGATGTATGCTTTAAAGATGTTATTGTATAAACACTTGTGGTTAAGTTTTGTTGTATTATATCCTGTTAGATTTTCTAGAAACAGCTTAATTATATGTAAACAATATGGGGAGATGATATGAAACATTGTTAGGTATATATCCCATTGAATAAATTGCAAAAAAAAGTTATTAATTTGCTTTAAAATAGTTGCTGTCTGTCTAAGAGTTCAGCAAGTAATTTTGTGCTCAGACTCCATCACAGAAGAATTGGAAAATAACAAAAGCATTAACACAAGCAACCATTTATTACTTGTTTAGGTATGTGATTTTATAGTTTGACACCAGGACTTGAAGTATTGACACTATGTTGTACTTACAGTGTATACGCACTCAAAAATTTCTACACAATGAGTGGGCCAAACAAGCCTATTTCTCTAATGCTTATATTTGGATGTCTTGCATTTGGGCTAATAGTGGTCATGTGTCTATTTGAATGAGTTGGAAAAAAAACAAAGATTGATAATCTTTAATAAACTCTGTCTTTGCCAGAAATATAAATGTTGACAGAATTGATGCCCATAGTGAATTTTATATTATTTCAAAGTTTCTAGAAATTGTGCTTCACCTAAATAAGCAGTAAATGCTATCTGCCAGTGTTCACAAACTATAGAATTTATTTATGGACCATATGAAATAAAATCAAAATTCTTTAGAGAAAGCAATTGGGCCATTAAAATTTTGTAGTATAAATTATCCTTACATATTTCCATATGTAGAGTAATTGGTGCTCTTATTCTTGATAATGAATTGAGTCCTCAAAGCCATTGAAACTAGTGAAAATTCTTTTAATGAAAAGAATTATTTTCAGCTTAGGTGAAAACAACTTAATAATAAATTAATGAATCCTAAGTAAACTGTTAGAAAATGGAAGTCAGCAGTAAATTAAATGAGTAATACAACATAACTTAAAAACTGTTTTTCCAGGATTAGGAAATGTTCCTAATACAAATTGCTAAATGGAAAGAAAAAAACCTTTAAATTGTTTCAATGTAGGCCCAAATGGAACTTAATGAAATTATAAAATCTATTTCAAAACATAAAATTGAATGAGCAAGATATTTCATGAACTCCTACACAGAACCTATGATTCACCATAACTGTTATTAGCAGCAGCATTTATTTTATGCCAAACTCTATCATTACAGGACTGAGGAAATGGCTTAGTGGTTGTAATGGGCTTGCTGTGCAAGCATGAGATCCTGAGTTTGGATATTCAGCGTTAACATGGGTGCCTATAACCCAAGCCTTTAGGTTCAGAGGTCTTATGAGCCAGTATAGGAATGGCATGAGTCTCCAGATCAATGAGAGACCTTGTTTCAAAGGAATAAAGACAAGAAGAGGTAGATACTTGACATACTCTGGTCTCTGTATGTATTGCCCAGACGTGTGAATGTACATATGTATACACACACACACACACACACACACACACACACACACACACACACACAATTTAATAAGACAAAATAAAAAATCTTTACCATAACATAAAAATAAGGAAAACATTAAGGATGACTATTTTAGCATTGTTATTTAAATATTGTTTAAAACAATATTAAGCATTTCACATTTTTTAATTTGAAGAATAAAACATAGTTTTTTTATGAATGTAAACAAGTGAACATCAAGATTATAAACTGAACCTCATAAAAGCTCACAAAGTTTTTTGCGATTATATGTTGCAAAGCAAATACCTAGAAACCCATAGGATTTTTTACATTCTAGAGTAAACATAGAAGAACTATCATAAAGGAGATGATCATATAAATATCTACCAGGGCCATCCCTAATCCTTATTTTCTACACTGCTTTAGGCACAGAGAATTAAAGATGCTCTAAATAAACAGTATGTGTTTGATTTTTAATTACCTGACCTTGATATTAATAATACTAGACTAGTTCCCTATTTCAAACAAGAAGCTTGGAAAATGCAATACTTAAGTTATGAACATTTTTCCAGGATGTATGTGCTCAGACTGTTAAGGACTAAGAACTTCATTGCATAACACATCAATAAGCAAATCATACATGGACTGAACAATTTGAATTCATTTCCAGAAATGGTTCTACTATCTAAATTTCACAAAAAGATACTTAGAACTCTATTGCTTCTACTGCCATTCTGTCTAAATAATAATATCCCATGACTAAAGAATTCATGAACACCTTACATCAATTTGTAAATATTCAGTCCTCCACTTTACTAATGCAGACCTCCATGTTGAATATCTCTTTATACAATCAGAAAACAGTGTTGATTATGGAGGGAAGAATGTTATACATAGTGGAAAGATGAGGGTTTTAAAAATAAGAGTAAAATTCACAATGGTATTTTATTTAAATTTTAACAGTCATTGGAAGAGCACCCTTAAGGTTTTATTATTATTTATGTTCAGGTAAATTCCCACTAATAACTACTATGTTTGGTACCTGTATCATATGCATATTTCTAAAGCCAAATTATCAGTTTATCAATTCATGGTACATTTATTAAAAAATATTTACTGAGCAGCTCATACCTGTCAACTGCTTTTGCTTTATTATTAGAAGACAATAAATGTAGACCGATTTGAACTGACAGAAACAAAATATTAAAAGAACTGTGGTTAAGTAATTTTGCTAAGAAGCATATTAATAATTGGCTTCATCATATTCTCAATGTGTTTACAGACTAGTGTGAATAGCAGCACAGTTGAGAAACTTGTTTTGTGGGCAGATGGCAGGGAAAGGCCTATGGATACCTGATTGATGTTTAAAACTATATTCCTGAAGAGACATGAACAAATGTCAACTCAGATACATAATTAATGACAGACCGAAGTATCTTAGCTAGGGTTACTGTTACTGTGATTAAACACCATGACCAAAATTAAGTTGAGTTTACAATTAAAATTAAGCCAGCTTACAATTATATACTGTTAGTAAATGAAAATGGGGCAGGAGTTCAAGACAGGAATCTGGAGGCATGTCCTGAATAAGAAGCCACAGAGAAATGCTGTTAAGTGGTTTGATTCCCAGGACTTCTCATTCTTCTTTCTTATGGTACTCAGTGAGGAAATTTTCTCAACTGAGGTTCCCTCTACCCTAATGACTCTAGCCTGTGTCAAGATGACACAAAACCTGTCAGCACAGTAATGATGCCATGAAAGTTCAGTTTGGTGAGCCCTTGAGATTCACAGAAAAGGGGTTACCTATAATTGAAACATAGGGGACAGCTCACAGAAGCTGTAAACTGAGAGTATTCTACAAAACCCCAAGGAAACTCAGCAGTTTGGGGAATGTCTTTAACAGGGACTTAATGTTTTTCTGATCCTCTATCAGGCAGCTCAGCTGGCCTGTTTCTTTCTAGCATCTTGATTGGTTTCAGAGTGTCTGCTAGCAGACACTTTTCTCTACATAGGGAGGAAGTGGCCCTGTGAATCTAGTCAATTTCAGAGCCTTTAAGATTTGAGATTTTTTTACTCTCTGAGCTTAATGATCTTCTCTGCAGACTAGAATGTTTCACTTCCTCTTAAAATATCCTGTGACTTAATGAGCTTTTGTAGATGAAATGTTTTACTCCTCTATTAACATACTTGTCTTCAGTAGCTTCCCCACAGTATGGAAACATTTTCACCTCCTCTTAATAAATCCCATGACTTACCTTGGAGAAATTTGAAAAACAAAACAAAACAAAAAACCAAAATGTGAAAAACCCAATTCCTGCAAAGAAAAACTCAATAATGCCTCTCTTCTTCCTTTTCCATGGTGAGCAAGCTAAATAGAAATAGGAAGCAAAGATAAATCATCATCCACTATAATATTTTTATTTCTATTTTCAGAAAGAGCATATAGATGTTGAAATCCGCAGATGGGGGAACATGAGGGGAAGGGAGAAGGGAACTGAGAGAAATGACAGCCTATATTCTTATTTTTTATATTTTAGCAGTCTAAGTTAGATTTAGTTAATATTTCTTCCAAGAGGCATGTGAGAGGCTTAGCATAGAAGTCAGGGACATAAATTATTAATGCTGGCACAATATGAATTATACCAACTTGTGACTTATCACTGGGTGTTTTGCAGGAAGACAAAAGACTTCAATGCAATGAGAGAATCATCTAAAAAAGTAAATGCATCATTTGTTCTTGCGATGTCCCAGACAATTATGTCTGCTCATAAGATGCCTGGTAGTTTGGAGCCCCCAACTGGATCAGGCCCTCTGGATAAGTGAGACAATTGAATAGCTTGAACTGTTTGGGAGGCATCTCGGCAGTGGGACCTGGACCTGTCTTAGTGCATGAGCTGGCTGTTTGGAACCTGGTGCTTATGAGGGGACTCTTTGCTCAGCCTGGAAGGATGGGACTGGACCTGCCTGTACTGAATCTACCAGGTTGAGCTGAATCCCCGGGGAGTCTTTGCCCTGGAGGAATGGGAATGGGGTAAAGGGGCTGGGAGGATGGCGGGGGGCAGGAGAGAGGAGTACAGGGGAACCCATGGCTAATATGTAAAATTAAAACACAAATATCCATATGAAAAAATAAAATAAATATATTTTTTTTTAAAAAAAAAAGATGCCTGGTGGTTTTCAAAATCACAAATTTAACAGTTTGTTTCCTCTCTTATTTTTCCTCTTACTATATGTGTACAAATAAGTTACCTGTTCAGATGTCATTCAAAAAGTAACATTTTGTAAAGATAACTATGAATCCTGAAGATGATCATCCTTATTGAAATGAGCCTTATTTTAGAATATTTATTGTTATAGAAGTATTTGTACATAAATCTATGAATACAGCTTCCTAGATAAATAGGTACATTAATAGAATTGATTAATTTGTGTGAGAACGAATCTTAAATGAGGAAAAAAATGAGTAAAAACTGTAAAAGAAACAATGTACACAATGACATGCATGAGGCATCCACAAAATAGAAGAGCACTAATTGAATATCACTGCAACCACAAGTGAATCCTTTCAAGTATCTTGATTGGTCTCAGAGTGTCTGCCAGCAGAACATATTTTGCTTTTCTCTACATTGGGAGCAAGGGGCCTAGTGATTCTAGTCAGTTTCAGAGACTTTCTTTAACCTTTGAGATTTCTTGAGAAACAAAAGGGAATATGGAAAAATTAGGAACAATTAATGTGATTAAAATCTTAAAGATGAATGTTGATAAAGAGATGTTATATGTTTTATTGCCATATCTAAATATGTAACTCCTATGAAAGTAATTTTTATTACAAATATGAAATTGACATTCTTGAACTTTCCTATCTTGACTACACTCAAATGTTTGTTTTCAGATATCACATCTGAACTTATGGACATTCACATGTATGCTGCAAAGCAAAATAATACGTACTTTTCTATTATGTGGGGTAAAATCATGAAGCCTATGTACATAGAAAGGCATTTTTAAAAATAGAACCTAAGTATAGAGGGCAGGTGTTACTTAGTTACCTAATAACAAAAATATTACATAGTGTACAAGCATTGTTTCATTGAATAGTTTGTATTCAGTGATAGTATTATTCAGAAAGGATTCATAAAGCATATTGTTTCAGAAAACAATGGTAATGAATGTGTTGATTTCCAAAGTTCTGGAAAGGTTCTAAGTTCTTAGCACTGAAATAATCTAATTGTCCCAATAATCAGTTTATGATTATGTCATCATTTTACAGATAAGGAAAACAAGGTTAAAAACAAGTTATATGTGCTTACAGACATGATGAGAAAGATAGGGTTATCAATGAGGCACAAAAAAACAGCCAAATAAAATTAAATAGACTTCTCATAGATAAATTTCAAAAGGCTCCCTCTAGGTAACTCTGGTTGTCTTAGCATTCTGTGTAGACCAAAGTGGTCTCAAAATTAACAGAGATCCACTTGCCTCGGGCTGCCAGGTTTTAAGATTTAAAACATAACCATTAGAACTTATTGCTTCAAAATTATTTTTAAAGAAAACAAACCATATATTTCAGTAAATGTCATTATCTTAGTTGACATGAATATAAAACCAATAAGATTACTAAGACTACTGACTAGTTTTAAGTAGATAATTATAAAAGACAAATTTTATTTTATAGAAATCCCTGTTCTTTACATTATGACACTTTTTTTTCTATAAAGAACCCTCTTGAATATATTATCTCTGTATCTGGTAAGAGATATGCAAAGAACTTGGAAGATAAATTACTAAATGTCCTTTAATGATCTATTTCTAATACTATGGTGTTTACTAAGCAAATACATACAGTTGTTATTTTCACAGAAAAAAATATACTCAATATTTCTCATTTATTAACATATATTATGAAACTCTTCCATACTGACAGCTTAAAAGAAGCTGGAATTTCTCATTCTCACATTTAATTAAAAATATAGCTATTATGGGGTTATATAATGCAAGGTTTGTTGAAAGGTAATGATATTACACATCTTGGTTGCTTAATTTGTTTCTACTAGAAAAAAATTGTATGTGCAATGAGAAAATAACTTTATCCAGAGAAAGTAATTTAAATAATTTGATCTCTAATATTTTAAATAATTATATGCTTTAAAAATTGTTCATTTAAAATAGGCAGAATGTCATACATCAATAAAATATCATGTACTGCATATTGATAATAAAATACAAACATGATCATAGCTTAAAATGAAAAAACAGCATGGTTCAGTTCTCAAACTGGAAAAGAATAAGACAAAAACATAACAACCACCCACATTTTGTCACTGTTCATATTGTAATAATTATTATTGTATTGTTTAACAAGTATTACTTAGGCAAATATAGCCTACCATAATAAGTAGAAAACCAACCACAGAACTAATGGTTTCCCACAGGGAATGAAAAACAGTACAATGGTAAGATATCAACATGGTAGAAATGTTAGACTGAGTGGTAATGTTGATATAAAACTTTCAGAAGACCATTCAGTGCAGCATCTATGATTGTACTAGAAAAAATTAGGGAGAAACTCCAAACACTTGTGGATATAAGGTAAGGACAAAGATAGATCTAAGGCCCAAGCTAAGTGAAATCTGGGCCAATACAGTGAGCTATGGAGACTCTTTCAGCACTTTGGTTTGTTTCAAAGAGTAGCAGTGAAGAAGAATACCTCAGTGGGGTCTGGGATCCCCATGAGCTATGTTTTCATTACATTTGGATGGCATTCATTGTCCTGTAAAGTAAGTTAATTGTCTCTAAACATATCCAAAATTTAGGCCCATGTGAGAGTCTCTACCTTGTAATGAACTGTGGTAATCAATCTATGATCTTCAAGTACACAAAAATAAAGACATAAACCGTACTATTTTTGTGCCATTAAGTATAATTGTATGCCCATAATGAAAGCATTCAATTTGGCAAGTTTGGCTATGTGACTGCTCTCAGGAATGAAGTAGTGTTCATGCATCAAGAACAAAGCATATTCTACAATTGGAGACACTGCTAGTAAACCAGGAAATTGAAGCTACACTAAAGGCTATCCAACTAGAGAAGAGAGAGGAAAGGGAACTCAAATCCTTTGGTATGATTAATGACTTCAAAGAGATAAAAATAAATTAATAGCATAAAAGCATTATGCTGAAACTTTAGAAAATAGGATTAAGCCAGAAGCCAGAATATACACTGAAAAATGAAAGCATCTTCAACAAATGGTGCTGGTCAAACTGGATGTCTGCATGTAGAAGATGCAAATAGATCCATATTTATCACTTTGTATACAACTCAAGTCCAAATGGATCAAGGACCTCAACATAAAACTACATATACTGAACCTGATAGGAGAGAAAGGGGGAATAGTCTTAAATTCATTTCCACAGAAGATTTTCAGAATAGATTAGCACAAGCACTAAGATCAACAATTAATAAATAGGACCTCCTGAAACTGAAAAGCTTTTGTAAGGCAAAGGATACTGTCATTAGGACAAGGCACCAACTTACAGAATGGGAAAATATTTTTCCCAATTTCACATGTGAGAGAGGAATAATATCAAAATATATAAGAACTTAAGAAACTAGATATTAAAAAACCTAACAATCCTATAACAAATGGGTATAGATCTAAATACAGAATTCTCAATAAAAGAAACTCAAATAGCTAAGAGACACTTTAAGAAGCCTCTCAGAAAAGCTTGAGTCCTGGCAGGAAAGGGTAGGTGAGTGAGGTGTTAGGCAGATGGTTTGAGGATACCAAGTTGGCTGTAGTTCACTACATCACAGGACCACAAATACAGTCTAAGACTATAAGAAGGTGATGGAGGCATGGTCTATGTAGAATGGCCTCTGGCTGTCCAAAAGTAAGACATGAATTATTGCAGTGAGCCACAAGAATATATTATAGAGATTCAGCTGTATATAATAAGCTATACCTTGATGGACGAAGAAGTTCTTCAAGAGGAAGCCACTTATCAAGGAATATTTGATGTTATTTAGCCTATTAATATGTATCAACTGTCTTCTGCTATGAAAATCTTATGTTGCCATATACTACTATGCCATATGGCAAATAGTGTAAGCTTCTCAGACCTACTGCTGATCCATTAGGTAATACCCCTGAAGGGCCTAGGAGACAGGTAAGCTGAAGATGCATAGCTTTGTTTCTTGTGCAAATGAAGCTCAGACCTCCCTTATCTAGACAGGAAAAATAACATTTGAGACCCACTGAATCAGAACAAAGGAGGTTTTTGCATATCCAGGTGGAGTGAAGAGTGGGACAGGATTCCTGGCCAGAGCAGAGTCATGTGGCTAGGAAAGAAAGAACAAGGCGATCCTGCCCCAAACTCCCATCTCCACCAGAGTCAGACTCTGCAATCTCCACACCCTGCCCCCACACCCATCTACCCAAGACCCCAGCCACTTCCTGAGACTCAAAGACCAGCCCCCAGCTCACATTATGTCCCAGAACTCCCATCTGGACCAGAGGTGAGTGCCTGGGGTTTAGTCAGAGAGGCACCCGCCTTTGGGTCCCACACCTGGGCACTGTCCATCCCCAGAAGACCTGCCCAACTTGGCTCCAGTTTCCCACCATTTGTCAAGCCCTGCAGGAATGCTCCCCTTTTCCAATACTGCAGGCAGACCCTGCAACCTCCACACCCTGCCCCCACACCCATCTGCCTGAGACCCCAGCCACTTCCTGAGACTCAGAGACCAGCCCCCAGTTCCCATTCACCCCAGAAATCTCATGTGGACCAGAGGTAAGTACCTGGGGTCACACCTAGAGAGGCCCACACTTAGGTCACAGCCCTGGGCACCAGCCACTCCAGGGAAGACCTGCCCAACTGGGCCTCAGGTTCTGGCCATAGGGCAGGAACCCCCATCCCCACCAGGAAGGTACGCCCTCTCCAAGATCCTCCTGTGGACCATACACCCTTCACGCCCTGCCACCACACCCATTTGCCCAAGACCCCAGCCACTTGCTGAGGCTTTGAAACCAGCCCCCAGCTTCCATTCTACCCCAGAACTCCCAACTGGACCAGAGGTGAGTGCCTGGGCTATAGTCAGAGAGGCACCCACTTCTGGGGCTACTCCTGGGCACCAGCCATCCAAAGAAGACCTGCTCAACTTGGCCCCAGTTTCCAGCCATTTGGCTGGCCCTGCAGGAAGGCTCCCCTTTTCCAAGACTGCTGGCAGACACTGCAATCTCCATACCATGCCCCCACACCCATCTGCCCAAGACCCCAGCCACTTCCTGAGACTCAGAGACAAGCCCCCAGCTCCCATCTGCCCCGGAACTCCCATCTGGACCAGAGCTTCCATCCTGCCCTGCAACTCCCATCTGGACAAGAGGAGCTCCCATTTGGACAAGATAAGGAGACCCCAAGGACTTCCTGAGACTCAGAGTCCAGCCCCAAGCTCCCATCCAGCCAGCACTCTCATCTGGACTAGATCTCCCTTCCAGCCCAGAGCTTCCATCTGGAACAGAGAGAGGCTCTCTAAATCTGTCAGCTCTGTCTGGACCAAGTGCACTGATAAGACCAAGGAAGAATCCATGAGGAGAAGGGCAGACATCAAAGCAGAAGTACATACAACAAAATAAAGAGCAATACAGCAATACCAGAACCTAGCCCTGGTTCTGGCCATAGGGAAGGAACCCCCATCCCCACCAGGAAGGTACGCCCTGAATATCACAGAATGGAAGAAGAAGAAAAAAACAACCTTATAAGTAACATCATGAAGAGGCTAGAGCCTTATATAGAAGAAATCAAAAATAAAGTGGAGGAAAAGACAAACAAAAAATGGGAAGGATGCTATAAAAAGCTAGAGGAAAGGACAATTAAAGCAGAAGAAAACAATAAGTCCCTGAAAGAAAATCATGAAAAAGCAACAAAACAGATGAGGGAAACAGTCCAAGACCTGAAAAGGGAAATAGAAAAAATGAAGAAGACACTAGCAGAAGGAATGCTGGAAACAGAAAATCTGAGTAAACAAACAGGAACTTCAGAGGCCAGTATAACCAACAGAATGCAAGAGATGGAAGAGAGGATCTCTGGTGTTGAAGATACAATAGAAGAAATAGATTCATCAGTCAAAGAAAACACTAAAATCAACAAAGTCATGACCCAAAATGTCCAAGAAATTTGAGACACCATGAAAAGACCACACATACAAATAATAGGGATAGAGGAAGGAGAAGAATGCCAACTCAAAGGCACAGAAAATATATTTAATAAGCAAATCTCAACAGATACGAAACAATTGGAATAACCTCCTGTGATCTATCAGACAACCATGGTTTAAAGTTAGATGTCAACAACAAAAAAAAAAAACTACAAAAATCCTACAATCTCATAGAAACTGAATAATGCTCAACTGAATCACCAATGGGTTAAGGAAGAAATAAAGGCAGAAATTAAAGACTTCCTAGAGATCAATGAAAATGAAAACACTACATACCCAATCTTATGGGACACTATGAAAGCAGTGCTAAGAGGGAAATTCATAGCACTAAATGCCCACATAAAGAAGCTGGAAAAATCTCACAATTGTGACTTGACAGCACACCTGAAAGCTCTTGAACAGGAAGAAGCAAAGTCTCCCAGGAGGAACAGATGCCAGGAAATTATCAAATTGAGAGATGAAATCAATAAAATAGAAATAAAGAGAACAATACAAAGGATTAATGAAACAAAGAGTTGGTTCTTTGAAAAGATCAACAAGATAGACAAGCCCTTATCCAAACTAACCAAAAGACAGAGGGAGAGCATCCAAATTAACAAACTCAGAAATGAAAAGGGGGACATAACAACAGACAATGAGGAAATCCAGAGAATCATCAGGTCACACTTCAAAAACCTCTACTCCACAAAATCGGAAAATCTAAAAGAAATGGATAATTTTCTGGATAGATACCACATACCTAAGTTAAATCAAGATGAGATAAACCATTTAAATAGTCCAATAACCCCTAAGGAAATAGAATCAGTCATTAAAAGTCTCCCAACAAAAACACGCCAGGACCAGATGGTTTCAGTGCAGAATTCAACCAGATCTTCAAAGAAGACTTAATATCAATACTCTTTAAATTGTTCCACACAATAGAAGCAGAAGGAATATTACCAAACTCTTTCTATGAGGCTACAATTACCCTGGTTCCTAAACCAAACAAAGATGCAACAAAGAAAGAGAACTACAGACCAATCTCCCTCAAGAACATTGATGCAAAAATACTCAATAAAATTCTGGCAAACAGACTCCAAGAACACATCAAAACAATTATCCACCATGATCAAGTAGGCTTCATCCCAGGGATGCAAGGGTGGTTCAACATATGAAAGTCCATCAATGTAATACACCATATAAACAAACTCAAAGGGAAAAAAAAACATATGATCATCTCACTAGATGAAGAAAAGGCATTTAACAAAATTCAACACCCTTCATAATAAAGGTCTTGGAGCCATCAGGAATATAGGGGACATACCTAAACATAATAAAGGCAATCTACAGCAAGCCAACAGCCAACATTAAATTAAATGGAGAGTAACTCAAAGCAATACCACTAAAATCAGGAACAAGGCAAGGCTATCCCCTCTCCCCATACTTATTCAATATAGTACTTGAAGATCTAGCCAGAACAATAAAACAACATAAGGAGATTAAGGGGATACAAATTGGAAAGGAATAAGTCAAGCTTTGCCTATTTGCAGATGACATGATAGTATACATGAGTGACCCCAACATTTCAACCAAGGAACTGGTACAGCTTATAAACACCTTAAGCAACATATCAGGATACAAGATCAACTCAAAAAATCCTGTACAATAAAACAACCTCAGGAGGCACCACGATCCCCGACCTCAAGCTCTACTATAGAGTTACCGTAATAAAAACAGCTTGGTACTGGCATAAAAACTGACATGTGGACCAATGGAATCGAATTGAACACCCTGACATTAAACCGTCCACCTATGAACATATAATTTTTGACACAGAAGCCAAAAATGTACAATGGAAAAAAGAAAGCATCTTCAACAAATGGTGCTGGCATAACTAGATGTCAACATGTAGAAGGCTGCAAATACATCCATATCTGTCAACGTGCACAAAACTTAAGTCCAAGTGGATCAAAGACATCAACATAAATTCAGTTACTCTGAACCTGATAGAAGAGAAAGTAGGACGTAGTCTTGAACACATTGGCACAGGAGATCACTTTCTAAATATAACACCAGTAGCACAGACACTGAGAGAAACAATCAATCCATGGGACCTGTTGAAACTGAGAAGCTTTTGTAGAGCAAAAGACACAGTCAACAAGACAAAGCGACAGCCTACAGAATGGGAAAAGGTCTTCACCAACCCCACATCTGACAGAGGGCTGATATCCAGAATATATAAAGAACTCAAGAAATTAGACATCAAAATGCCCAACAGTCCAATTAAGAAATGGGCTATAGAACTAAACAGAGAATTCTCAACAGAGGAAGCTCAAATGGCTGAAAGACATTTAAGGAATTGCTCAACATCTCTAATTATCTGGGAAATGCAAATCAAAACAACTCTGAGATACCACCTTGCACCTCTCAGAATGGCAAAGATCAAAAACAAAGAAGACAGCTTATGCTGGAGAGGATATGGAGCAAGAGAAACTCTCCTCCACTGCTGGTGGGAATGCAAGCTTGTACAGCCACTTTGGAAATCAATATGGTGCTTCCTTAGAAAACTGGGAATCCATCTCCCCCAAGACCCAGCTATAGCACTCATGGGCATATACCCAAGGAATGTTCAATCATACCACAAGGACATTTGCTCAGCTATGTTCATATCAGCATTGTTTGTAATAGCCAGAACCTGGAAACAACCTAGATGCCCTTCAACTGAAGAATGGATAAAGAAAATGTGGTACATATACACAATGGAGTACTGCTCAGCAGAGAAAAACAATGACATCATGACGTTTGCAGATAAATGGATAGATCTAGAAAAAATCATCCTGAGTGAGGTAACCCAGACTCAGAAGGACGAACATGGTATGTACTCACTCATAGGAGGATACTAGATGTAAAACAAAGATGACTAGACTGCTACTCACAACTCCAGGGAGGCTACCTAGAAAAGGGGACCCTAAGAAAGACACAGGGATCATCCAATGACAGAGAAATGGATGAGATCTACATGAACAACATGGACAACAGTGGGAGTAATGAAGGGCAAGGTTTGAGGCAAAGAAAGCTTAGGGGAGCAGGAGATCCCAGCTGGATCAAGAACAGAAAGGGAGAACGAGAAATAACAGACCATGATAAATGATGACCACATGAGAACAGGAATAGGCAGAGTGCTCCAGAGGTCCCCAGAAATCCACAATGATACATCCTCTGTAGACTGCTGGCAATGGTCAAGAGAAAGCCTGATCTGACCTAGTCTGAAGATCAGATGGCCAACCACCCTAACTAACGGTTGTGCTTGAACTCTCATCCAATAACTGATGGAAGTGGATGCAGAGATCCTCAGCCAGTCCCCAGGTGGTGTTCCAGGAGTCCAATTGTCAAGAAAGAGGAGGGACTGTAAGAGTGTGAATTGTTGAGCCCAAGATTGGAAAAGCATAGGGACAAATAGCCAAATGAATGGAAGCACATGAATTATGAACAAAAGGCTGTGAATCCCCCAGCTGGATCAGGCTCTCTGGATAAGTGAGATAATTGAATAGCTTGAACTGTTTGGGAGGCACCCAGGCTGTGGGACCAGAATCTGTCCTTAGTGCATGAGCTGGCTGTTTGGAACCTTGGGCTTACACAGGGACACTTTGCTCAGCCTGGAAGGAGGGGACTGGACCTGCCTGTACTGAATCCCCCAGGTTTAAATGAATCCCCAGGGGAGTCTTGTCCCTGGAGGAGATGGGAATGGAGGGGAGGGGCTGAGAAGAAGGTGGGGTAGAGGGTGTAAGGGGGAGGACAGGGGAACCCATGGCTGATGTGTAAAATTAAAACACAAATATAATAAATTAAAAAAAATATATATACCAATGGAACAAAAAAAAAGAAAGAAAGAAAGAAAGAAAGAAAGAAAGAAAGAAAGAAAGAAAGAAAGAAAGAAGAAAGCAGTTTCTATAGATGGTAGACAGAGTCCTGTGGCCAGAGAGAAAAGAAGGCAGAGTTTCTCAGAGCCAGGGGTAAGGAGTAAGGAAGGAAAGATGGAGGATGAAGGAACCTAGGATGAAGATGAGGTCAAAAGCATAAGAACTTAGGACTATGACAGGGCAGGCTTTTGGCGAAATTATTAAGGCCACTCCACGTAGTTAAAAGGGAGGTTTATTTTGTGGGCTAACTTACAAATGAAGGGGTAGGTTGCAGGGTCTGGCAAAGGTATAGCGCAATTCGGTGGTGTTCTCTGGAGAACTCTGCTTGGTCTACCTCCAGCGTCCAGGGTCCGGGAACCAAGAGAGAGACCTCTTCCCGATCCTTGGTCTTCCGCTTCCTCCTCCACCCTGCCTTGTGGGCGTGACAATTACCGAAGCCTCAATGGGGGTTGGAACTTCCAGGCCAATGCTGGGATGGCTATCCACTACAGCAGGCCCAGTAGGTACATAGAGGAGCTGAATATGAGAATGGAGCTGAAGCTATATAGATAGAATTTTGTCTTAGATAAATAAAATAATGGATGAAAGAGCATGGTATACATAGATTCTTTTCCTTCAGATAAACCACCACCAGACACAGCACCTTCCCCAGGACCCTGAAAGGGATTTTCTCAGGCCAGGCCTTTGGAAAAATTCCATTAAAGTACAAGAATCACACTGATGAAACAAACAAACAAACAAACAAACAAACAAACACAGAAACATCAAAGTCCTCTCAATGCATGACAATAAAGTTCTTTATGGGTCATGTATTTTACTGGAATCTAACAAGCAGAGGTAGAAATAAGCATGGATGAAGGTTCCTTTTCCTCCAGGATAGGAAATGTTGCCCAGAACTGGGTTCACTATGGGACATTGTGAGGAAAATTAGAAGGAAAGCAAAGAGCAGAATTTCACATTTTATTCATTCCTCAGCCTGGATTACTCATCATTGACTGACTGGGTTTACATGAAAAATCTAGGTAATTTGTCTTCCATCATGAGTATTAGGAGTTCTGAGTGATAATACAGATGGAAGGGGGGAACTTTCTTAGAATTATTTATCTGCATACATAGTATATCACATTCAAAATGGCTTTGCATATTTTATTTGATATTTCTGTATTTTGACAACATTTTACAAAGAATAATGTGCACTCATATATTCTTTGTGGGTATTGAAGTTAATTTCTCAGTATAATAAAAATACTTTGTTTTGCTGAGTAATTTATAAAAAGAAAAAATAGAAATGTTTAACATCCTTAGCCATCATGGAGATGAAAATACAAGATTCCATCTTATACCTATCAGAATGGCTAAGATCAATAATACAAGTGACAGATCATACTGGTGAGAATGTGAAGCAAGGGAAAGATCACAATATTGTTGGTGGGACTGCAAGCTTGTTCAGCCATTATAAAAATTAGTATGATGGTTCTTCAGCAATATGAGAATCAATCTACCTCAAGATCCAGCTATATCATTCTTGGGAATGTAACCAAAGGATGCTTCATCCTACCACCAGGACACTTGTTCATCCATATTCAATACTGCACTATCTATAATAGTCAGATACTGGAAACAACTTACTTGTTCCTCAACAGAAGGATGGATAAAGTGCAGTACATTTATACCATAGAATGTTACTCAGGTATTTAAAAATAACATCATGAAATGTGCAGGAAAGTAGACAGAACTAGAAAAAAAAACTTGAGTGAGGTAATCCAGACCCAGGAAGATAAATATGGTATTATTCAATTATATGTAAATATTAGCTGTTAAATAAATGAAAACCAAGATATAATCTGTAGAACCAGATAGGTTAGGTATAGGGGAAGGGACTAGGTTGTGGGGAGGACACATGGATCTCCCTAGGAGGGGGAAGTAGAATAGATTTTGTGGGAGAACTGGGAGTGGGTAGAGACAGGAATAGGCAGATCAGGTGTGGAGGTGGAGGAAAAATGAGGTTGAGGAAAAGAATTTAGGGAGAGACAGCTATAATTGAAGGGCTTTTGAGGGATGATATGGAAAACTAGTGCAGTGGAAACTTCCTAAAATATATGAAGGTAATCCTAACAAGGTCTCCTAATAATGGGGAGAGAAAGAATCTCAAATGGCCATCTCTTGTCACCAAGAGGGCTTCCAGTACTAGGACTGGCTTGCATTCAATTGAGGTTTTGGCCAAGGAAGTCCCATGGAAATTCATAAGCAACTGAGGTTTTTGCTAAGACAATGGGTTGCTCCCTGAAAACTGCCAAGGGCAACACCCATACAAGTCATTAAACATAAAGAAGTTAATCTAATACCTACAAAGAGCCTTCACCCCTACTATATAGTGTCTTTGCTTTGGGAAAGTACCCTTCAGGCTACCAAAAGAGAAGTGTAAACCTCAACCCAGACACAAAATCTTTGACCTACAGTCTGTCCTGCCTGCAAGATATGCTAAGGAAATGTTGGTCCAGAATTTCTTCAAATAGCCAACCAAAGTTTGATTTGACTTATGGCATACTCCATGAGAAGGCACTGGTATCTGACATTATTTGGGTGACCAAAACCAGAGAGTAGATAGCCAAGAGATCTAAGATAAAACAAAATACTACTGGTCTAAAAAAAAAAATGAAAAGTATTAGTAAAATGGCTCTAATGATATTCTTCTATACATATAGATTATGCTCATGGCCTTATTCAACCAGCGTATGAGAAGCTTTCTCCTAGAGCATATGGAAACAGCCAAACATTATGCTGAGTGAGAGTCCTTGGAACACACAGCTCTAAAAGAGGTGTCTCCATCAAATCCCTCATCTCAGAGCTCAGAAAACGCTATAAATGAGATAGAAAGAGTGTATGAGCTAAAGGGGATAGAGGACACCATAAGAGCAAGGTCCTCTGAATTAACTAAGCAAAGTTTATATGAACTCACAGAGGCTGGAGCAGCAGCAAAGGACCTCCATGGGTCTGCAACAGGTCCTCTATGTACTCTATCTTTCAACTTACTGTTTCTATGGGACTCCTGAGTGTGTGAGTGAGTCTCTGATTCTTGGTCTCCTCTTTCGACTCTTTCCCTTCTGCTTTGTTGCCTTGTCTATCCTAAATGCAATAGGTTTTGTTTTATCTTACTATATTTTATTTTGTTATGTTTGCTTGTTGTCTCTTAGAAGCCTCTTCTTTTCTAATGAGAGACAGAAAAGGATTGGATCCAGGGAGAAGAGGCGGTAGGGAAGAAGTGAAAGGACCAGAGGGAAAGGAAATTGTAACCAGGATATACTGTGTGAGAAAATAATATATTTTCAATAAAAAGGGAAAAAAGAAAAAAGCTGAAGACAAAGCAAAAAGATAAAGGATGGAGGGATTAGGATACTGAGCAGATGAATTTTACATTCGTCAAGCTCTGTACAGGAGAGTGAAGGCAGTGCTAACTACTCTTCCCTCTGGTTTCTGCTGGGGATCTGGAGAGATTGGGAACTAGTGATTGGCAAGGACCTAAGGGAAATTCTTTGCATAGTAAGAAGTAAGGGGTCCTCACACAGCAAACCAGAAGAGAAGACAGGGGATCAAAGGAAAGAGAGCTAGCATTTGGTGGGAGAGCATGATTTCTATCCTGTACAAACATGATTTATAAAAATATTTCCTTATCCTGGGACAAGATTAGAGTTACTCTGTACAAATACTTCAGCCAGGTAGACAAGTCAGAAACTTACAGAAATATTCTCTAAAAATTCAAGGACCTTGAACTTAAGCCAAATTAAACCTTTCTTTATTCTGACAAAGAGAGAGAATTGATGAGTCATTGCTATTGGAAACATCAAAGCTGGCTCAAAACACCCCAAGACCAAGTTCTCAGCACAAAGGAGATTTATTTACCCAGGAGGGACAGAGTACAAGGGATAAGAGACAAAGGCAGGAGACAGAGGATAAGAGAAAAGGGAGAAGGGAACAAAGAAAGGAGATTATTTGTCCTGGAGGGAAAGAAGGCCTGCCTCTGGATAGAACAAAGACAGACATACATGGCCCATAGGAAAATACAATTTATAAAGGTACAACGGGAAACCCTGTGTTAGGATTAGGAGTTTAATTTTAATTGGGCATGTTAATTATGTGAGCCAAAGGGTGTTTTGGTTGCTGGATTTCAATACTTTGAAAACTAGACCATGGTAGTCAGTCTCAGGAGGAGAGATTGGTCAAATAAGGCAATGGACCTTGAGGACTAGCTTCAGGAATGTGATCTAATAGTTTTTAGCAAGGCAGAGGGAAAGGGGGGAAAAGGCTAGTCTGTTAGAGCCATGCCTGCCACACTCAAGGTGGGCAGAATCCTTTCAATTGCTCTCAGTGAGGCAGGGAACACTGAACGGGTGTACCTCAAATAGGCAAGAAAAATAAAACAACCCCCAAGTTCATTTTGAGTCTTCCTCTTTGTCCTGATTTGCTCTACAAGTAATTAGTTTTTGTTTTTTTTTTTTAATTAGAACAAATCAGGACAAAGAGGAAGACATAGACTCCATATAAAAATAAAAACTAAAGTAAAATATTCAAACATCCTACATGTTATGAAATGTTCAAAATAAAAGAACTTACAGTATAACAGAGAATATTATATAAAAGAAGGCATTATTCTTTTTCTTTTAATATTGTCAAAATGGTGTTCTATGCCTACCTCTTAGAGAACCTGAAGAACAATAGCATTTCAACAAATTTAATTTTATATCAGCATAAAATTATAGGTACAAAATCTTCAAATACAAAACACAACACAATTTATAGAATGAAAAACATGCAATATGAATTTCAAGATCAGTATTTAGTGTAAGATACTAGTCATTTCAACTAACAATTTTGTTGATGGAATAGCGTAAGTATTTTATAGGTGAATCCTAGATTTTTTATAAGTGATGCCCAGAAAATGTTCTGCAAATTGAATAATACTGTTGTTTAATCTTTAAATCACAAACAAGTAAAATAACATAAGGTCCTACTCTTAGATAAAAAGCTACATAAGGTCAATAGTTGCTCAGAAAGAGAAAAATTGGTTTCTTCCAGGCATGAGCAAACCCAAATGGTCATGCACTGGACACATGTATAGATAAGCAGTGGTAAATGGACTCAGTACACTGTATATACATATATATTTCTAAGTACATATAAGTGTTAAACAATTACAGTTAAAAAAGAGTTCAGGATTTTGGGAAGAGGGATATGGGAGTGGGGAAGGGCAGCGCAAGTAATGGCAATATAATTCTTATGTATGAAGCTCTAAAAAAAACCTAAAAATTAATTTAAAAAGAAGTAAATGTAACTGTAAAGGGATACATTTTAAATAAACAGATTTAAATATCAGAAAAAAAAACTTTCAAAATTTGCTCAGCCTTTAATATATTACTTAATATATTCAATTATAGCCTCTTTGGGTTGAGACTCAGTAGTTCTCTACATTACCAGCCCACTGATAGCCTCATGCCTGTTAAGGAAACTGATACCCACAGCCTATTGAATAAAATGCATTGGAACTCATAATGTGTTGGGAAAGTATCCACCTAGAATGTTATGCTTTAAACATACTGTATTGGTTCCAGGCTTAAAATATTTCAAGTCCCTCCTTCTTTCTTGACATGTATGCAGTTGTGCAGTTATGAACACATATCAGAGTTATAAAGTGCATGTCTTTTTAAACTAATACGTATTGTGGGGAATGATAAATGAGCTTAACTCCATTATATAAAAATTTAAATTAACTCAGTACACTTGTTTTCAAACAGGTAAATGTTCTGATTTCATGTGAGACAAAATAATTCTAATAGACAGTGGAAGGTGCTCTATACAGTATGTGGAAGGAAAGGAATTTTCTTCCAGAGTCCTATAAACATAACAATGTACTCTAGAATAAGAAAAAAATAGGACTTTCTCTGAATGAAACTTAGTGTTTTACCATCATTTTAGTGCATGATGATTGGCTGTTTATGGACAAACTTTCCAAATCATGTTTGTGAGAAGAGGGACTACCAAAGGAGAGAGAGATAAAGGAAAGATATGAGGAAAGAAGGGGAAAGAAATAAGATAAGAAAAGAGGGAGGGAGACTTGACAGGGAGGAAGGGAGGGGAGAAATATGTCTGGGAGACAGACAGGCTGAGGTTTCTTCTTCTAAAAGAGATACCATAAAGCCCTGTCAGTGCATGGCTGGAAAGCAAGAAGTTCTTAATAAAAATGAATATATTTAATTACTCTAATTAGTAAAAGTCTTGACCTGTCACACCAGCTTTTCAAAAAGACCTTTAGAATGGTATTGAGAATTTCTCTATCTCTCACATGTTCTTCCATATGAAAACAGATTTCCATGTGTTTCTATATTGGGACAAAACTCTACCTGTAACAGCTATCCATAACACTTCAGTAATTTTATTTAATAAGTTACCTATGAACAAGATTGATCTCAGAAAACTAGCAATGTGACAACATGCCTTTATTGTCATTAGAAATACATTTTAAGTCAACCTTTTAAAAAGAAGTCATGCTCCTGATATTTAATCTTCAGCCTGTTATACAGTTCTGGAAAAATGAGAGAAACAAAGGAGGTGCACTTCAGTTAATCTTTGCAGGAATTAGTTTTCATAAACTGACCACAACAGAAGTGTCCTCATGATGTTAAAAATAAGAAATAGAAATGTTGATCACTAATATTAAAACCTCCATTGATGAATTATAAATCCTTTCATCAGAAATATCTAGAAGTGCTGAGCTTTGACAAATGGTTTCCCCAGTAGACCAGATGGTACAAAACCATAAAAAATAATTTGAAGAAATTTATAATTCTGACTTCTGTAATTAGTAGTGATTTCCAATATCTTCAATGCTATACTCATAAAAATATCTCACACTGTTACTTATCCTTTCCTTCCACAGTGTCATTGCTAGAGAGAATTATGATTAGTTTTATCTGGAAATTTAAGTTCAAATTAATATACTCTACTCTGTGAGTATTATTCTCATAGAACATTTAATAACTTCAAATTTCAAGTTTTTTTCTCTGTAAACCAGATTTTATTAGTAACTCTACTAGTTTATTGCACTTATAAATATTAAATTATGTGACATCCAAATGTCTTGACTGAGATCGAGAAAGTCGTGGGTGACACTCTTCTCTGCTTTTATTTCAGCATTATTTCTGTACTATCAGAATGTACATTAGACCTTTGATAGAGCCCTTGTTACTACAAAATAAACAACATTTTCATTGTAACTGTATAAAGCTAGTGTTAGAATAAGATTAAACCCCACTTCAGAGAAATCTAATACAGTGATGATTTTGCATGTAACCATCACAGCTATTTGGTAGTTTTTAGACAGATGGACAGGATGAACAGAGACATGGGAGTAGTTCTGTTTTGGGATTTAACAGCAGGTAAGTTACATTCACAGGTCACCCTTCCTATGACTGTTGATTCAGCACCTATGTAGAGGCTTGGTGTCTCTGATGTTATCTAACAAAGGAATTATGAATTTTTCATACTGAGAAGTTGTAAGTGCAGATATTCAAGTTGAACTCCAATGACAAGACAGTGAAACCACTAGTAAGACATTAAAGTCAGAAGCAATTCAATGAAAATCACTTGGGTATTTTTTTTCTTTTTTCTTTTCTTTATTATTATGTGTTTTAAATTTTATACATCAGCCATGGGTTCCCCTGTCC
Organism: Onychomys torridus; assembly: GCF_903995425.1. Classification (NCBI taxonomy): domain Eukaryota; kingdom Metazoa; phylum Chordata; class Mammalia; order Rodentia; family Cricetidae; genus Onychomys; species Onychomys torridus. The sequence goes on from NC_050455.1 coordinate 78,052,826, forward strand.
TCCCCCATCCCGCCCCCACCCCCACCTTCCCCCCAGCCCCTCCCCTCCATTCCCATGTCCTCCAGGATCAAGGCACCCCTGGGGATTCATTTAAACCTGGGGGATTCAGTACAGGCAGGTCCTGTCACCTAATTCCAGACTGAGCAAAGTGTCCCTGTGTAAGCCCAAGGTTTCAAACAGCCAGCTCATGCACTAAGGACAGATTCTGGTCCCACAGACTGGGTGCCTCCCAAACAGATCAAGCTATTCAATTGTCTCACTTATCCAGAGGGCCTGCTCCAGCTGGGGGCCCCACAGCCTTTGGTTCATAATTTATGTGCTTCCATTCGTTTGGCTATTTGTCCCTGTGCTTTTTGGAATCTTGGATTCAACAATTCACGCTCTTGCAGACCCTCCTCTTTCTCAACAGTTGGACACCTGGAGCTCCACCTGGGGCCTGGCTGAGGATCTCTGCATCCACTTCCAGAGTGCTCGAGAGGTCCCCAGAAATCCACAATGATATATCCTCTGTAGTCTGCTGGCAATGGTCAAGAGAAAGCCTGATCTGACCTAGTCTGGTGATCAGATGACTAAACACCCAAACAGTCGTCTTGGAACTCTGATCCAATCACTTGGGTATTTAAATGTCATGTAAGTAGGTAGATTCACATACTGTTAAAGAATTTATGAAATAATTATGAAAGTTGTGTGTCCTTAAAGCTTCATGAGATACCACTGGTAATAATCAGAGATGCTCTCTGGAAAATAAAACTTGTTCAAAAGTCTTCGGGTGTTTTGAGCTTCTACATGCCCTTGAATTGCCTCAGAAACAGCCTTATTCTCATTTAACCACTACTATAACAGCAATTTAAGGACTGTAAAATAAAACTTTAACAACACAATGAATTAAACTAGTCTAATCAAAACATAAAATGGATCCCAGAATAAGACTCAACTCCTTTATTTGCTTCTATTTACTTCTTACAACTGGGTAATTGGTCATTTAAACAAATTCTTAAATTTAAACATGTCTCCTTGTTAATAAAACCTCTTGTCCAATAAATGAAATTCTCCTTATTCTCTATAGAATAAATGGGGAATAAATATCTCTCCTATGGTATTTGGGTTTTTGGTTTTGGCTGTTTGTTTGTTTGGTTGGTTGGTTTTTTTGAGACAAAGTTTCTCTGTGTAGCTTTGCGCCTTTCCTGAAACCCACTCTGTAGACCATGCTGGCCTCGAACTCATAGAGATCTACCTGCCTCTACCTCCCAAGTGCTGGGATTAAAGGCATGCACCACCACCTGGCAAAGATTTATTTATTTATTTATTATGTAAACAGTGTCCTATCTGTACATATCCCTGCAGGCCAGAAGAAGACACCAGACTTCATTACAGATGGTTATGAGCCACCATGTGGTTGCTGGGAATTGAACTCAGGACCTTTGGAAGAACAAGCAGTGCTCTTAACCGCTAAGCCATCTCTCCAGCCCATCTCCTGTGGTATTTGTTGTGTCTGTTATAAATATGTTGACTTTGAGCTCTTGAGATTTTTCTTTGTTTGTTTGTTTTGTTTCCTGACATAGTCTCACCATGTACCCAGTGCCTGACCTTGAACTTGAAATGATTCTTCTGCCTCAATCTTCAAAAAGATGGTAATATAGCATGCAACTCTCACCCAATTTTTAATTTAACATTACATTTATTTAAAATGAAACAAAGTTATAAAATACTTAGTGGAAGACAATAAGCTTGAAAAGTAGAACAATGCTAGTATTTTTACAGCTACCCATGTGTTAAGCGTGATTGAACCTCATTTGCATCTCCTCAAAGAAAACACCACCTTGAATTTTATACTCACTGTTCTTAAGACTTTTATTTTGAGAGTGTTTAACATAAGGTATTCTTGACAAGACTTTTAACTGAACAATGGAAATTTGTTAGTTACATTGCAATATCTTAATGCATACATCTAAGACTAAAATCAAATATCACAAAAATACAATACCATACTACTCTCTAATCTGATTTTATTAGTTTTCCCTCATTTAAAGATAATCACATTTTCTTTGTTAATTCAATCAACATGGTTTTCCCAATTTCATTGAAGATGTTACCTATTACAGGATCTCCTCCTTTTGTAATAATACAGTATCCTACTGTATTGTGTCTTGTTTTCATTATCTGTTCACTCATCATTTGGCATTCAAGTTTTTTAAAATTTACTTGAGCACTATAAATAGTGTTGAAATAGAAATGGTCATGGTTGCATTTCATTAAGATTGGACAGAAATTCTTTGGGGCAGGTAAAAATTAAGGACTTAAATGATTGGATCAAGGGTAAAGGAATTCCAATTTCAAAATGTATTAAAACTTCCCAGGTAAGAAGCATAATAGTGATTTTTAAAAAGATGTATAAATAAGAATACAGGAGGAAGAACTGAGGTAAATAACTAGTGCACAATTATTTCATCTTTGAAAATGACTTCAATAATATACTGATGGGAATGTCATTCTGTATGCTGTGAATGTGTGTTGCTCTAATTTGGTTGATAAATAAAATGCTGACTGGCCAGTAGCCAGGCAGGAAGTATAGTATAGGCAGGATAAGCAGAGAGGAGAATTCTGGGAAGAGGAAGGCTGAGTCAGGAGTTGCCAGCCAGACACTGAGGAAGCAAGATGTGAAAGCAAAACTGAGAAAAGGCACCAAGCCATGTGGCTAACATAAATAAGAATTATGGATTAATTTAAGTGTAAGAGCTAGTCAATAGCTAGCCTGAGCTAATGGCTGAACAGTCTTGATTAATATAAGCCTCTGTGTGTTTTATTTGGATTAAAGGGCCGCAGGGCTGGAGGAGTAGGGCAGGACCAGGAAAACTTGAGCTACAGTATACAAAGTAACATTGATAGTATTTTCAGTCAGTAGAGATGGAAAACTGAGTGTCCACAAAAAACTGAAATTTACCTTAATTACAGAAGTCATTTTATCCAACTCTCAGTTCAAAATAAATAGATAGATGAAGCATAAGAGATCTTTTAAAATTATTTTTGACAAATATTCAGAGATATAATCCAAGAGAAAAGGCAACAAAAACCAAGTAAATAAATGAGGCAATAGCAAAGGTATCTAATCAGCAGAAGAAATGGTCAACAGAATGAAAAAATGACTTCAGAATTATAGATAATATTTCCTAGGCATATGTCTCACAAATGTAATAATTGGCAAATAATATGAATAATTTGTACAAACCAAAGGGAAATAAATGTAATAACAGTAAAATCGGTAAATGACTTGAGTGAACATTTCTGTGAAGAGTAATAAAAATAGTGAGCATATATATGAGAAGATACTTTTCGGTGCCTTTCATCAGAGAAACTGTAAGGAAGGAATCACCACACATGAGATAGGATTGCTATTATCAGAAGATGAACACAGAAAAAATGGGGAGAGGGGAAAGAAGCAAGAATAGTTATAAGTATTTGTTTTTCCAGATAGTAAGTTTTCCCAATTATATGTTTCCCCATTGACACAGTAAGCCAGATCAAGCCAAATTACATGTAAAACAACAGAACTGTTGGGAACCAGGCAACTTCCAGGCAAATACACTGGCCTCAAAGAACGAGCCAAGGCTGGAAGGCATTATAGACCTTACATAAGGGGTAATGATATTCCAACCAGGAGCTGGGACTGTGCTCAAGTATGGTCAAAAGCTAGGTCCCTGTGTGGACACTTGCATGCCATTCCTTTGCTCAGAATTTTTCAGCATAGGCGGGTTGGGGGAGGTAAGGCAGACAGGGTTTTCCAACTTGTGCAGGAACAAGCCAGAAGTTCCAACTGAACAAATCAATGTGAGAGTAGGAGCAGGAAACGTAAGGAAGGGGGTTATTATTAACAAGGATGGGAGATTCTGAAACATCTGTACATTTTCGGTGGAAAGGAAAAGCTTTGCAAGAACTATAGGAAAGGCATTCTTTAACTTTTTTTATGCTGTCTCTCACATGTGGAATCTAGAATGATTTTTAATTATTTCTTTTATTTTTGAGATTATAATATAGTTTCACATCACTTTCCCCTTCGCTTTCCTTCCTCCAAATCCTACCATTTACTCATCCCTGCTGTCTTTTAAATTCATAGCCTCTTTTTCATTAATTGTTGTTACATACATATATGTGTGTGTATATAGATATATATTCCTAATACATAGAAGCAGACTATTCAGTACATATAATGTTACTTGTATATGTTTTCAGGGCTGATCACTAGGTGTAGGATAATCAATTGGTGTGTCTTCACCAGGGAACACTTTTCTCATTCCTTAGTTGCTTGTAGTTGTTTTTGTAGGTTGAGGACTGTTAGGCTTTACTCAGTTGACATTTCCACATCTGTTTCTTATCCTTGTTTGGATCATGTTTGGGTAGCCATACTGGTAAGATTTATGGCTGTATGTTCTGAAATTCCTAGGAAACACAATCTCACAAAAAAATGCCTGATCCTCTGATTTTTATAATCTTTCTGCCCCTCTTCCATGATGATCCCTGAGCCTCACATGCTGGAATCCCTTAAGATTTTTAAACATCAAATTATCCCATATATGTAAACAACTTTGTAATATCCTACATTTATATTTCCCTTGGTATTCCTAAAAATATAGTCACCAAATTAATATTCTAAAAATTGTTCACTGAAATTTTATGTATTTTTATTTTATGTGTGAGTGTTTGTGTGTGTATATGTGGGTCACATGTGCATGTGGTGCCTGATACTCTGGAACAGGTACTTCAGACAGTCTGAGCCACTATTTAAATACTGGAAACCAAACCTAGATTCTTGACAAGAGTAGCAAGTGCTATGAACCACTGAACCATCTTTTCAGCTCCTAATAATTATTTTTGAAATCAGCTTATAGATTTTTCTAACACCCATCTCTGGTACATGAAATTGTTTTATGCTAAAATATCCCATTGTTGGTCTAGAGATTCAGCTTAATGGTTAAAGACACTTACTGCTGTTGCAAAGAACCTGAGTTTAATTCCCAGCATCTACATGGTGGCTCACAATAATTGAAACTCCAATTCTAGAGGATCTGATTCCCTCTGCTGTCTTCCATGTGCACAAAGTGTGCACATGATATACATAAACACAGGCAAAACACTCAGACTCATAAAACAAATAACATTTAAAATATTCCATCACTCTCTATATCTCAAATCATTTCCCATAATGCTTTTCAGAGTTATTTGCTTTTATATTTTTCTATGTCAAGTACTTGTTGAATACAGCATAGTACTAGCTTATGTTTTCTTTATCTGTATAAGAGTACCGTAGAATTGGTAGTCTAGTGCCGAAACTATTTATTCATGAGCAATGTAAAGCCCAACAAGAAAATAAGGAGGTTTCAGCAGAACATCCTCCCAACACTAATGTGTAGTGGCCTTTGCTCACACACATTCTTGAAGACAGTTGTGGGTCTCAAGATTTATAATTGTTTTCTAGTGATAATACTATATTGTTAAACCCAGATATGTCTTAAGCATTGGAATATGGCCTGACCAACACCTACTCTAACTTTTATCTTCACCACATGCCCCTAAATTCTATCTTATGACTAACTGAAAAAAACAAACAAACAAACTACAGCTTTGAGATAAAGGGTAGTGTAAGTTCCATTAAGTGCTCTTTTTTTTTTTGAAGCTGAGGACCAAACCCAGGGCCTACCACTGAGCTAAATCCCCAGCCCCAAGTTCTCACGCTTTACATTTGCATTCCTAGCTCCTGCATTATAAACATGTACCTGTGCTATGCTCCATTTCTACACATTCTTATTCATGCTTTCTTCAAAATTATGAAGTCAATTAGAGCCAACACTCCTCTAAAATAAATCAAAAGTAAAATTCTTCATATTCTCCAAACAAACTAAAGCTTTCCATGTATTTTAATAAATCCTAGTTGCAGTAGTGAGGAATCTAACTTATTTCTAATTAACCTATTTTAAAGAGGGACACATGGTTTGTCATATTTAGTTATTTGCCAATTGTCAGTTTATCAGTGAGAGGAGGAGCATAAGAGCTGGCTCTTTTCTATTCCTTTTAATTGACCATTCAGCGGTACAACACAGAAGAATCTATTTTTATAGACCACTGATACATTTATTCATTTAAAATATCGCATGGAGGAAAGCCAATATATTTCTTATCCCACATTTTAGAACACACTTATCATCAGTGAAATTTCATGTGACCATTGGTTTTAAATTTTCTTTTTAAAGTTTTTACATGTGGATAGATACTAATTGAGATGAAATCAAATGATGGGAATCAGCATCTTTCTCTGACCAGGAAATTGTTTCAGGAGTGTTTTCTGTAGATGTAGAAATCTATGTGAATGTGCTGATTTTGTTCTCCATTATAAGAAAAATAAGTGACAGTTTGTTCAGGTAAAAAATGAAAAGCACTAAGTGCATTGCTTTGCTGTGGTTCAGTCTTTTCAACAATGGTGAGTAGAGTTAGGATCATCCTTGGTTTGGAACATTTTATCCTTTACAAGTGAAAATGTATTTTTTGAGCAATGCAGCCATTGAATGAGCAAATAATATCTGAGGTCTTCTTACTAGTCTAAACTTACTTTCTAAATTATCTGCATATCCTTCAGATGGGGACAGATTTCCAGACAATTTCTTTGGAAACAAATCATAATTCTCAGCTGTTTTTCTCTTCCGATATAGTTTTTTCTTCTTTATCAGGACTGCCCTGAAATCATCTCACTAATTTAAACTCAATTCAACTCCTTCTGACATTCCAACCATGGCTCAAGTTGCTCTCTTCTCAGGCACATGTATCTAACTTCCTGTGTCCACTAATTATTTAATCTATTGAAATTTAATTTTTATTTTACGCTACATTTTCAGAACTAAGAGAATTTTGACCCTTACTTGATGTTGATTTTTCTTTCTTTGTTTGTTTTTTTGGTTTTTGAGACAGGGTTTCCCTGTGTAGCTTTGCGCCTTTCCTGGAGCTCACTTGGTAGCCCAGGCTGGCCTCAAACGCACAGAGAGCCATCTGGCTCTGCCTCCCAAGTGCTGGGATTAAAGGCATGCACCACTGCCACCCAGCTATGTTGAATTTTTTTATAAAAAATTAGTTTTTTAAAAAAATATATTTATTTATTAAAAATTTTTCCATTTTACATACCAACCCCAGTTCTCCCTCCCTCCCCTTCTCCCACCTCCTCACCTCCCTTCCACTCTGGCCCCATCCACTCCTCAGAGTGGGTAAGGCCTCCCATGGTAGTCAACAAAGTCTGGCATACCAAGCTGAAGGAGAGCCTAGGCCCTCTCCATTGTATCAAGGCTGAGCAAGGTATCCCACCACAGGGAATGGGCTCCAAAAAGCTAGTTCATGCACCTGGGATAAGTCCTGGTCCTGCTGCCAGGGACCCCACAAACAGATGGAGCCACATAGCTGTCACCCACATTCAGCGGGCCTAGTTTGGTCCCATGTAGGTTTCCGAGCTGTCAGTCTAGAGTCAGTGAGCTCCAACTAGCACCAGTCAGCTGTCTCTGTGGATTTCCCCATAATGTTCTTGACACCCTCTTCTTTTTTATTGAAGGAGGGAGGAGGTCTTAAATACAGGCTTACAGCACAATGGGGGAAACCTGGATGGCAGAAGTTCACTTCTGATTTTTTTTTTTTTTTTGATATGAGGATCGAACCCCAGGCCTTGCACTTGCTAGGCAAGTGCTCTACCATTGAGTTGTATCCCCACCCCCGCTCCTGATGTTTTACAATCTTGCATCTAAGCAGTTAACGCCCAATATGCTGGATACACACAAGGAGATTCCCTTAAGCATTCAGGAGGGTAGAATCTCGCAGGGAATTAGCATAGGGAGGATATCAAGGTCAAGGTCAGCAAGCAATGCAACAGTTACCCAAAACAGGGGCCAGGGACCTACAGGTCCCCCCCCCTTTAACTAAAAAATGAGCTTCTGACTTAGGTTGCATGGGACATCAGCAGGTCACCTTACCCTTCATGGAGACACCTGTCCAGGCCACACAGGTGTTCTGTCTTAGGTTGGTGAGCACCCCCCAGGTATTACCTGTCTCTGAATACTCATTATCATACAGGCTCAATTGTGTGAGAGCTGCAGAGTTAACTGTTGCCAAAGATCTCTAAGTGGCGCTGGGCTTGCAATCTGTGTGTTTGACACAGAAAAGACCAACAGAAGTCTTAACCCACCCATAGCCAGTAGGTTAAAGGCAACTGAGCTATTCCCGTCCTTAAAGGGCCTTACTGCAAATTGGAAACCTTGTAAGATGGTATCCTGAGAGTAAATGGAACTTGAGTTTGTAAATTTATAGCTTTCAAGGCCAATTGAAATGTATATAACTATTGATTTAAATTTGTCATGCCCAATAGAATGAAAGATTAATTAACTGTGGAAGCTACTTTTGCTGCCAGGATCTCCACTGTGCTAGCTGTAGTAACCAATTATGAAATGGCAATCCCCAAAACAGTAGTAGCAGTGGTTGCCACTGTTATAACAGCAACAATGGCAGCAGCGATGTCAAATTCTCTTCTGGAGCTTGTGGGTATCCATTGGCATGAACGCAACTCCAGGAACATGAACCACCAAGGTCCATTATTCTTGATCCCAGCACAACCCAAGCTGTCAGTTCTGCAAAAGAACAATTAAGGACAATAAAGAAAAAACAGGCAGCTCACAAGGAATAGAATTAATGGTCTCATAATGACTACATTCAGACTCACAAATTTTAAGGTATCTTCAAGGGGGACTAAATGAATTTCAGGAGGCAAAAAAATGTTGCACAGAGCCACTCCTGAGAAGTAGGTACTACTCCAGCTTGAATAGGGTTGTGAGATGGAACACGCTTAGCTGGCATGCTACTGTTAATAAATGGAGGTCAGTGATCTTCAGTGTTATCCTTAGTCTCCTAGGTATCTGGGTGACACATTCTCAAACATACTTGAAAGAGCATCCTCTCCAACATTGACTGTCATTAGTGTTTTTGATCATAGCCATTCTGCCATGTATAAGGTGGTATCTCAGAGTCGTTTTGATTTGCAATTCTCTGATGATTAAGGATGTTGAGCATTTCTTTAAATGTCATTCAGCCATTTGTGTTTCTTGTTTTGTGAATTGTCAGTTTAGCTCTTTAGCCCATTTTGTAATTGGATTGTTCAGTATTTTGATGTCTAATTTCTTGAGTTCTTTATATACTGTGGAGATCAATCCTCTGTCAGATGTGGGGTTGGTGAAGATCTTTTCCCATTCTGTAGGCTGTCTTTTTGTCTTATTGACCATATCTTTTGACCTGCAAAAGCTTCTCCGTTTCAAGAGGTCTCATTTATTAATTGTTGTGCTCAGTGTTTGTGCTGTTGGTGTTATATTTAGGAAGTGATCTCCAGTGCCGATGCGTTCAAGAGTATTTCCTACTTTCTCTTCTATTAAGAAATTTAATGTAACAGGATATATATTGAGTTCTTTGATCCACTTGGACTTGAGTTTTGTGCATATTGACAGATATGGATCTATTTGTAATATTTTACATATTGACATCCAGTTATGCCAACACCATCTGTTGAAGATACTTTCTTTTTTCCATTGTATAGTTTTGGCTTCTTTGACAAAAATCAGGTGTTCATATGTGTGTATATTAATGTCAGGGTCTTCAATTCAATTCCATTGGTGCATATGTCAGTTTTGATATCAGTACCAGGCAGTTTTTATTACTATAGCTCTATACTAGAGCTTGAGGTCAGGGATAGTGATGCCTCCAGAGGTTGCTTTATCATACAGGATTCTTTTAGCTATCTTGGGTCTTTTGTTTTTCCATATGAAGTTGAGTATTATTCTTTCCAAGTTTGTGAAGAATTGTGTTGGGATTTTGATGGGGATTACATTGAATCTGTAGATTGCTTTTGGTAAGATTGCCATTTTTACTATGTTAATCCTACCTATCCATGAGCATGGGATATCCTTCCATTTTCTGATATCTTCTTCAATTTCTTTCTTTAGAGATTTAAAGTTTTTATTGAAAAGGTCCTTCACTTGATAGTTAGTGTTATCCCAAGGTATTTTATGTTTGTGGCTGTTGTAAAGGTTGATTTTTCTCTGACTTCTTTCTCAGCCCTTTTATCATTTGTGTATAGGAGGGCTACTGATTTTTTTAGTTGATCTGATATCCTGCCATTTTACTGAAGGAGTTTATCAGCTGTAGGAGTTCCCTAGAAGAATTTTTGGGGTGACTTATGTATACTATCATATCATCTGCAAATAGTGAAAGTTTAACTTCTTCCTTTCCAATTTGTATCCCTTTGATCTCTCTTTTTGTTTTCTTATTGCTCTAGCTAGAACTTCTAGTACTATATTGAATAAATATGGGGAGAGTGCACAGCCTAGTCTTGTTCCTGATTTTAGTGGTATCAGTTTGAGTTTCTCTCCATTTAATTTGACAGTGGCTGCTGGCTTGATGTAATTGCCTTTATTATGTTTAGGAATGTTCCTTGTATTCCTGATCTCTCTAAGACCCTTATCAAGAAGGGATGTTGCGTTTTGTCAAAGGCTTTTTCAGCATCTAATGAGATGATCATGTGGGTTTTTTTCTTTGAGTTTGTTTATATGGTGTATTACATTGACAGATTTTCATATGTTAAACCTCCTTGAATCTCTGGGATGAAACCTACTTGGTCATGATGGATAATTTTTTTTTTATGTATTTTTGGATTTGGTTTGCCAATATTTTGTTGAGTATTTTTCCATCAATGTTCATGAGGGAGATTGGTCTGTAATTTTATTTCTTTGTTGCATCTTTGTTTGGTTTGGGTGTCAGGGTATTTGTAGCTTCATAGAAAGAGTTTGGTAGTGTTCCTTCTGTTTCTATTGTGTGGAACAATTTGAAGAGTATTGGTATTAGTTCTTCTTCGAAAGTCTGGTAGAATTCTTCACTGAAACCATCTGGTCCTGGGCCTTTTTTGGTTGGGAGACTTTTGATGACTGATTCTATTTCCTTAGGGATTATTGGTCTATTTAAATGGTTTCTCTGGTCTTGATTTAACTTTGGTATGTGGTATCTATCCAGAAATTGTCCATTTCTTCTCGATTTTCCAATTTTGTGGAGTATAGTTTTTTGAAGTATGACCTGATGACTCTCTGGATTTCCTTGTTGTCTGTTCCCTTTTCATTTCTGATTTTGTTAATTTGGGTGCTCTCTCTTTCCCTTTTGGTTAATTTGGTTAGGGTTAATTTTGCTAGGGGTTTGTCTATCTTGTTGATTTTTTCAAAGAACCAATTCTTTGTTTCATTGATTTTTTTTTTTTTGTATTGTTCTCTTGGTTTCTACTTCATTGATTTCAGCCTTCAATTTGATTATTTCCTGGCATCTATTTCTCCTGGGTGAGTTTGTTTCTTTTTGTTCTAGCACTTTCAGTTGTGCTGTTAATTCATTGGTATGAGATTTCTCCATCTTCTTTATGTGTGCATTCAGGGCCATGAATTTTCCTTTTAGTACTGCTTTCATAATGTCCCTTAAGTTTGGGTATGTTGTACTTTCATTTTCATTGAATTCTAGGAAATCTTTAATTTCTTTCTTGATTTCTTCCTTGACCCATTGATGTTTCAGGTGAGCATTATTCAGTTTCCATGAGATTGTAGGCTTGCTATAATTTTTGTTGTTGTTAAAGTCTAACTTTAAGGCATGGTGGTCTGATAAGGTACAGGGGGTTATTCCCATGTTTTTGTATCTGTTGAGATTTGTTTTGTGACCAAGCATGTGGTCAATTTTTGAGAAGGTTGCATGGGGTGCTGAGAAGAAGGTATACCCTTTTGTATTAGGATGGAATGTTCTGTAGATATCTATTAAGTCCATTTGATTCATAACGTCTGTTAGGTCCTTTATTTCTTTGTTCAGTTTCAGTCTGGTAGATCTATCTTTTGGTGAGAGTGATGTGTTGAAATCTCCCACTAGTAATGTGTGGGGTTTGATGTGTGTTTTAAGCTTTAGTAGAGTTTCTTTTATGAATGTGGGTGCCTTTGTATTTGGGGCATAAATGTTCAGGATTGAGACTTCATCTTGGTGTATTTTTCCTATGATAAATATGTAATGTCCATCTAGATCTCTTTTGATTGATTTTAGTTTGTATTTTATTAGATATAAGGATAGCTACACCAGCTTGTTTCTTAGGTCCATTTGCTTGGAAAGCCTTTTCCCAGCCCTTTACTCTGAGGAAGCATCTGTCTTTGAAGTTGAGGTGTGTTTCTTGTATGCAGCAGAAGGATGGATCCTGTTTTCTTATCCATTCTGTTAGTCTGTGTCTTTTTATAGGTGAGTTGAAACCATTGATATTGATGGATACTAATGACCAGTGATTGTTAGTTCCTGTTATTTTTGTGGTTGAGTTGTGTTGTCCTTCTTTGGTGTTTGATTATCTGTTGCCTGAGTTTTCATAGGTGTGTTTAGCTTCTTTAGATTGGATTTTTCCTTCTAGTTCTTTCTGTATGGCTGGATTTGTGGACAAGTATTGTTTAAAGTTGGTTTTATCTTGGAATATTTTGTTTACTCTGTCTATGTTGATTGAGAGTTTTGCTGGGTATAATAGTCTGGTTTGGCATCCATGGTCTCTTAGTGTCTGCATAACATTTGTCCAGGACCTTCTAGCTTTCATAGTCTCTATTGAGAAGTCTGGTGTTATTCTGATGGGTTTGCCTTTATATGTTACTTGGTCTTTTTCCTTTGTGGCTCTTTTTTTTTTTTTTTTTTTTGCTAGAGCTGAGGATTGAACCCAGGCCTTGCAATTGCTAGGCAAGTGCTCTACCACTGAGCTAAATCCCCAACCCTTCCTTTGTGGCTCTTAATATTTTTTCTTTGTTCTGTATGTTTAGTGTTTTGATTATTATGTGGAGAAGGGACTTTTTTTTTTTTTTTTTTTTTTTGGATCCAGCCTATTTGGTGTTCTGAAAGCATCTTGTATCTTCATAGGTATTTCTTTCTTTAGGTTAGGAAAGTTTTCTTCTATGATTTTGTTGAATATGGTTTCTGGCCTTTGAGTTGGTATTCTTCTCCTTCTTCTATCCCTATTATTCTTAGATTTGGTCTTTTCATGGTGTCCCACATTTCTTGGATGTTTTGTGTTACAACTTTTTTGTCTTTAGTGTTTTCTTTGAATGATACATCTATTTTCTCTATTGTGTCTTCATTGTCTGAGATTCTCTGTTCCATCTCTTGCATTCAGTTGGTTATGCTTGTTTCTGTAGTTCCTGTTCATTTAGTCAGGATTTCTATTTCCAGCATTCCCTCAGTTTGTGTTTTCTTTATTGTCTCAATTTCATTTTTCAGATCTTGGATTTTTCCTTCCTCTGTTTAATTACTTTTTCTTGGCTTTCTTTGATTTCTTCCAATTTTTTGTTTTTTTTTTTTTTTTTCATTTCTTTAAGGAAATCATTTATTTCCTCTCTAAGGGAGATTTTCACTTCCTCTTTGATGAAGTTTTTCATTTGCTCTTTAAGGGAATTTTTTTATTTCCTCTTTAAGGGAGTTTTTCATTTCCTCTTTAAGGGCCTCTATCATCTTCTTAAAGTCATTTTTAGGGTTGATTTCTTCTGTTTCTTCTGCCTTGGTATATATTCAGGTCTTGTAGGTGTAGAATCACTAGGTTGTGATGTTGTCATATAGGTCTTCATGTTGTTGCCTGTGTTTTTGCACTGGCATCTATTCATCTCTTCCTCTGTTCAGTGCAGGCAGTGTCTGTGTCTGAAGGTGCCTCTCTTGTTCTAATTGTTAGTCTTGGTTCACTAGGATTTCTTTGTTAAATTGGTGCTGTTGGTCTCTGTTTGTTTGGGATCAGCTTAGTCAAATCAGTGTTAGTGGGTTCTGTCTTTGGGAGCAGTTGCTCCTGGTTGGTGTAGGGTGTGCTTATGGTTTCAGTGGTTGGTAGGTTGGTAGGGGTTAGTTTTTTGTTTTGGGTTTTTTGGGGGGAGTAGTAAAAAGTAGCTGTCTGGTCGCTGGGACTCCAATGGGTAGGGCCTAGGAATTAGAGACCTGATCTGGTGGTCTGGAGATGGGAACTTACCTCTTCTCAGTCAGTGAAGTGTATACTTATGATTCTGATGCTCTGGTTAGGTGGCTGGGCAGTGCCTTCTTTTGTGTTCTCACATCACATTTTGCTCTTTTGTCAACTCCTCACCTGCTCTTGTTTCCTCAGACTGCAAACTGTACGTTGCTGATTCCTCTCCCAGATAGATTTCAGCTGAGTGGGGTAGTCTCAGTAACACCTCCAAGTTGTTGGGTTTCACAGGATTGGCAGCTGGGTCCTGGGTTGGCCTCATACAGTGTTCAGATCCACTCTGGTCTCTTCCCACAGAGATGGCTCCTTCCCCAGGTGATGGGATTAAAAGTGTCCTTGTTCCAAGCTCTTGATTAGGAGTTTGTTTTCACTAACTCCTCAGCAGATGGTAGCTCAGTTTCTGGTTTTTATTACAATTGTGTCTAGGCTGCCGCCCTGCTGGGCCTGCCTGCCTATGCAGCTCTGCTGCTGGGCCTACCTGCCTCTCTTTATTTTTTTAAGTACTGTTTCTTATATGAAGAACTATAAGGAACCTGAGTTAATTCACCTCATAGATCAACTAAATCAGGTGGCTTAATTTTTACGCATACAAATGAGTTTATTCTCTCAGGTGATCAGCATATCATCTCTCAAATTGCTTACTAATCCCAATGTTATTTTATATTCATAAAATACAAGGTACATGCACAATATTTTTAATTTATTTTTAGGATTATAGTTACATTATTTCTCCTTCCCCTTTTATTCCTAGAACTCTTACACATACTTTTCCTTGTTCTCTTTCAGATTCACAGCCTCCAATTTCACTAATTGGTACTGCATGCACTGCATGCATACATATACATATTCATTCCTAAATTAAATCTGATTAGTCTGTGTAATGTTACTTGTATGCTCATTTTCATGGCTGACCATTTGGTACAGAATAACCACTTGTGCTCTTCACCATGAAAGATTGTTTTCCCACTCTCAGCATTCTTAGTAGCCTGTAGTTCCTTGTGTAGGGTTGAGGCACGTGGTCTTTCCTCCATCCACTTTGGCTTGTCTGTTGTTGTCATATGGTAAAAAAGCTCAAAGTCGAGGAATGCTTCATCTTTTACTTTCATTAAGTTGTTAAAATGTAGTATTATATAATGAAGTAGTTCCAAATATCTCATTGGTCACATGAATGGAGCAAGGACTGACTTCAGATAGTAAAATTCCATTGCATAGAAATTCCAAATTAAATAATATTAACAATTAACATTTGGAATATTATTTAGCACAAATAAAACCTTAGAATGTTCTGACTTGTGCCCATATGCTATCATGTTTCACTCTAATATGCTATCTTATTTTCCCTTAGTCTATTTTTATTTTATATTTTCTATCAAACTACCAAAGTCTCTGCAGCAGAATGTAGAAGTCTTACAGTCTCCAAAATGATGAATTTAGATGAGAAATTCTGAATGTTATCATCAGTCTAACTTTGAAACCCTTCTAATTTTAAAAGTTACTCATGTGTATATCAGATAAAAATACATTAGGAAGAAAGCACTCCAAATAGTCATATTCATTTTTGCAACATAGGATAGTAAGAATGGATCTCATTTCTAGAGTAAACACCAGATGTTGTACTTACATTAAAAAGATATAATCCTAATCCATCTTTCTGTATAATATATTAGTATATAGAATCGGTGAACTATAACTTAGCAGAAGAATAAAAGTCTCTTGGCAGTGAAATAACTGCTATTTTCCTTGGTAGTTTGAATCAATACAGTACCTACCAATGTTTCCCCTACATAGCTCATTCAGTGATTAATATAAAGCATATCTGCTTGTTCAAATGTCTTTTTTTCAGCCGCTCTTTAATAATAGATTCTGTCTAGGATATTCATTAGTGAGAAGGAGATATACCTTTAGAGTAGTTTTTCTTAACATTTTATTTCACAGTATTTTATGATTAGAGCATGATGGTGGGAAATACCAAAAAAAGAATATGATAAGAACATATCTAATATAAAGATAATATCAGAGCAAATATTTATATGTAGAAGGACTTGCTATTCTTGATGGAAGGACAAACTTTTAGGGAAATGATTTGGGGTATTTTAGCCATTTAGCCCAAAGCCAACAAAAATATATGATGCTGTAAATCATAAAATGAATGACAGGATGGTTAGGTAAGCTCTTAAGGGAAGTTATTTTTACATGAAATGGGAACATTTCTGTGTGTAAGCTAAGTGTGCTCCTTTCTTTAGAATCTATATTTGATGATGTTTCCAAATGAAATATCTCTGACATCAGATCTCCTAGGATCACTTTCTTATTTTCTTCACATCTCTCTGCAAATCATCTACCCCAAGCAAAAGGCACAGCTATGACATTGTATTCCTCATAATTTGTTTTAATTTTCACTAATTTATCATGACTGAGCATGGCACAGGTTTATTGGTAATGATCTCTCTCTCTCTCTCTCTCTCTCTCAATTGTGTGTGTGTGTGTGTGTGTGTGTGTGTGTGTGTGTGTATGTTTGTACTTATTTGTGTGTGGTGATGGTGTACACCATTTTTGCACATGTGTTTTGAGGCCAGACGTTGATATCAGGTTACTTTCTCAGTGGCTATGGAACTTACCTCTTTGACACCGAGCCTCTTACAAAAGCTATGGATCACTAATTTGGCTAGACTGTCTGATCAATGAGCTCCAGAGATCCTCCTCCTCTGCCTCCTAGTCTCAGTGTTATGGGCAGAGGCTACTTTAATGAGAGTGCTGGAGATCTGAAATCATAATTTTGCAATTTTAGCAACTGGGCAGCTTCCCAGTCACAGAACAGTGATCTTTTTATAAGGTGAGACAATGTTATGTTATAGTTACATTGAGTACCTAGAACCACTGGTGTATTGCCAGCAGATACTCAATAAATATTTATACAAGGTCATATAGTGTGTGTGTGTGTGTGTGTGTGTGTGTGTGTGTGTGTGCAGCAATATTCACCTGGCAAATGTGGGAAGCAAGCATATCAGATTCTTTAGAACAGCAGAAAGAGTTTGAAAGGAAAAATTCTGAGACAATCCAAAAGCAGTATGGTTATATCCATAAAAGATCCAAAAAGACTTGGACTCACCAGAAAAATGCTGATGCTGTGGGAATATCAACTTAATGTTTCATACTCCACTGACTTTTTTACATGGTTATTATTGTTTGCTCTGGTTATAAGAAATACAGAAATAAGAGAATATATTATGTAAATTACAAATATTGGATATATTATATTTCAAATATAAGAAAAAAGTTATGTCAGTGATTACTATGATGTGTAGTGTTCATAAATTCTACAGTGCTAAATAAAACCATAAATTTTAGATCAAAGATAGAAACATTGATATTCCAGAACTAAGAAACAAAGGTAAAGAAATTACCTTTCAATCAACAATTTGCCATAATAAGAATTTTATTTTCTTTAAATTATTGGTATTAGGAGGACACAGGTGCTAATATCTTATATGCTACATAACACTGCAGAATCCATAGCATTCCACTTAGCTTTAGCATATAAACACTCTTGTACACTGGGTAGCTACTTGATAGTAAAACATGTTAAAGCCTTTTAACAAAGTCAAGGAAATTATATATATACTACAAAATTATTTCAAATTATTAAAATAAGTATAATGCATAAAATATAAATATTTGTATTATTATAAAACTTGATATGCCTAAGTAATTGAAATTTTCATATAGAATCTTTCACATAAGAAAAAAAAACTCTCAAAGGACACCAACATTCCCACCTAGGGTCACCTGGTCTTGCGAGTAAGAGAAACCATGAGCCTACCCAGTGGCTCATCACTGAGCAGTCTGCTACCATTATGGAGGAAATAAATGATAGAGTGTGTGGCAGAATGGTTCATGTCTTGTGGAGAGAGGCAGATCTGAAGAAACAAAGGCTGGATTTGGGATGCTTGCCACTGGGGCTTTGGTATTATCTGGGTTTGGTTTGCTGCCAGGGACCATGTCCGGGTCCATGGCTCTGCTGCAAATGTGTTCTATGTTGATGTCTTTGGGCCCTGTTGCCACCAAGGGCCTTGAGGATGCTTTTTGGAGCCTAGGCCAAAACATGTGCCTATGTTGGAGTCTGAGGACCACTCTGCCATTGGCACAATGCTTATCTGATTGTCCTGTGTGGTCACTCGGGGCCATGGTGACATCCAGGCCTAAGCCGCTGCTGATGGCCATGTGTGGGTCTGTGGTCCTGTTATGGCTGGGGTCTGTGTTGATGTCTGTTGCCTGTGTTACCACAGGCACCCATAGAACCATATGTTCTGGAATGCTAGGATTAAAAGTGTGTGCTACCACTGTCCTCACTAAATTTAAAAAAAAATCATAATTTTGGTCATACTTCAATATGTTTTAGTACTATCATAATGTAAATAAAATTACTGCAAAACAAAGCAATGATAGATGAAGTTTCCATTTGTGCCCAGTGAGAAAATGTAAAATATGTTCAGGTTTGACAGAAGGAACTTATAAAAGAAAGGCTGGAGATTGAACAATTAACATATCAACAGACATATCATACTTGATTTCCTGAATATTTATGAACAACTGAGCAATGAATGTAAAAATAAGGAACTGGAGTCTGTAGCAGGAATCTTAAATGGTCTTAATAAAATCAAACCTGAGGCCAGTTATTGGGGTGAATGCTGGAAGATCAGAGAAGCGGAACAAGCCACAGCTACCTCACCTCATCAGTACATCAGCTGATCCTGTCTCCTCAGACTGGAAGCCTCTGAGTCCTTATCCAAATATATTTCAGCTGAACTGTTTCTCAAAAGCATGAAAGCCTAACCAGGCCAAAAGCTTCTAGTTTCTGGTCTTCATGCCTTATATACCTTTCTGCTTTCTGTCATCACTCCCTGGGATTAAAGGTATGAGTCACAAAGCTTGGCTATATCCTTTTACACAGAGAGATCCAGGTAGATCTCTGCCTCTGGAATGCTAGGATTAAAGGTGTGTGCTACCACTGTCTATCCTCTATGTTTAATATTGTGGCTGTTCTGTTCTCTGACCCCAGATAAGTTTTTTAGTGTGCACAAAGGAGTCTGAGTTACTAACATTAGGCCTATTACATGATAAACACATGTAATTGTCCTTCTCCTTCCATGTCTTCATTTGGTAGAGAGAAAACATAACTGACAAAACATAACTGGAATCACCTCTGCCGTGTGTGTGACCCTTCTATGTTAGTACTAAGAATATTACAAATGTGTGGTCCAGAGTCCATTAACCCTCTAGCTTTCATTTTCTTTCAACTATTCTAAGACCTTACTGCATGCATCAAGAAATGAATTGAATTGACAAAATACTGATTATGAGTGATATCTCCCAAAGATGAATTCATTTGAGGAACAGTTTCCAAAAAGGAGTTCAAATCAAATTTTCTGATGTCTTGGAGAATAAATACTTTCTTGCACACAGAAGTTTCAAGGCATATACATTCATTATCATAAATTGTTTTTAAAATTTTATGTGAAGGCATTGTTTATATGATGGCTATGTAATCTGATTTTTGTCCTGAAGCCCACATTATATATTGAAATCTCCATTTCCCATAAAATACTATCTCACATAGTAAGTTCTGTGCCATCCTATAATGAGTATACTTCTGGATGATTATTTTAAATATATATATATATATATATATATATATATATATATATATATATATATATATAAGTTTGCTTAATTATAATCACAAATCATTCCATTTCCATATAAATGGTCCATGATCAGGGGTCAAAGCTTCAAAAATATTTGCCCAGTACTGAATGTATTTTTAGTAACCATATTTAAATACAGTTCACCAGTTCATTTTACTTTTAGAACCCACGAGTTTGGCTAAACAAGAACTCCCCAGTCAGGAAAAATCTCAACACTTGACAATTAAAATGTAGTTTCAACACACTTCAAATAACCAGAAATATCTGGTCTGATTGTGAATATTTATAGTCAACTTGACAAGTTGTAAAAATCATCCAAATGAAAAGCCTCTGAGCATATCTATGAAGGATTTTTCTAGATTCTATTATTTAAAATACAAAGACCAACCATAAATGTGGACCAAACTATCCTTTGGTCTGAAGGAGATAGATCTATGAGTATAGGCACCCATTAATCTCTGTTTCTTGAATGTGGGTGCAATAGTCTCAGCTGGCTCATGCTCCTGACTCATGATTGACTATAACTTCAAACTTAGGAGTTTGGAAACTGCATTCTCAAATTTTCTGTTTGATATATTTCTCCAGTAGTTGAATATTTTATATTTATATTCACAGCATATGTGCAAATGTGTTTGTATGTAGTAAGTATTTATAATTTATTCAAGTATGTTCCAAGTGTTTGATGTAGATGAATACATGTTCCTGGGTGATAAATAAGAACACTTTCTATAGGTATTCTTCAGCATGCAAATGTGTGTGTGTGTGTGAATATCTGTATACATAAATGTAGAAAAGGATTCAAACACACATAACACTTATATCAGGTGGTTTTGTCTATATGGTTTACTTGCATTCAAATATATTGCAATTTATTTTACCACAAATTTAAAGATATAAAAAAACTATGGAGAAATTATGCAATTCTGGGCAGCTAAGTTACTTATAAACAATTAAGAGTACACAGAAAGTAAATTATATTGAAAAAGAGCAAAATAAAAATAGATACTTGAGGTGCTAGAAAAGTAAAATAAAGAAATAATAAAGTGACCATTTAGAGAAACCTATATTTACAAATACCTTCTCCCCATAGTGGTCACATCTAAAGTCAACTGTTTTTAAAACCTTTATACCAAGTAAGAAAGACTAGTAGTATTAGCAGAAAGTGATCATATTGCAATGTAAAAATGAAAAAGAACAATTTTGCATAACTTTACACAGGAGCAGTGTGTATATTTACTCTTCTAAGAATAAATGAAGACAAATTGCTTTTCCAATGCTGTACAAGAGATTTTTTTCAACAATGTTTATACAAACACCTTAAGGTAACATTGCAACATCATGCTTCAGTAACCAATACCATTAAAATACTTCCATCTATTATCTATTGGAAATCAACAAACTATAAAACACTTTACCAAACAGCAAAAGAAAACCAGGGCAAATGAAAATTAACATTCATAGATGTTTTTGATAATTTTGAAATTAAAATTACAAGTAATAAAATAATTTTACATATTGAAGGGAGGGGTGAAGAAATATAAACTTGTTTTTAAAGTTTCGATTAGCTCATGGGAAGAATATTATATGCTTTGCATTTTGCACTTTGTTAAGTTAACCAGTTTTAAATTATGATGAATTATAAGACAGACATCCAGTGCTAGTGATTGCTCAGTAATTGCTGTGTATTTTTTTAAATAAAAATGGAAGTAATTTCTTTACATCTCCCTCTAGTATGTTAAAGAAAGAGGTGATTATAATGAATTATATATTCATTCAATTCCTATAAACAACTGAATGTTCCTTGCTGGGGATGGGAAGGACATATGCTAGATTGAGCCTCACTCTCCCTCTTTTTCTGTTATGTGTGTCTCAGAAGGTGGTCATATTGATAGGTGGGTGGGTGGTGGTGAGAACTACAGATTCTTTAACATATGTTTCACTATTTTCAGAGTCAATGTTCCCCTCAGCCAGCCAGTTTATTGTGAGTAGATATCAACAAGATCCAGTAGTAGATGACTTCTATGAAAGGAAACAGAGGGAGACAGGGGAGAATCCTGTCCAGTTGAGGGCATCATCGTAATGATGATCACAACCAATTTCTACTGGTTATGGAGTCAGTCAGTCATGGATCCTATCAGTCTACAACTTGTCAGCTCCACAATGATGATCAAATTTCATAGCTACATTGATGTTCTAGCAGCATGTTTAGTAATATATTGATAACTAATATTGTTAATATTATTTACTGTTTTCTGAATTATTATTAATTTTCTCCTCAAAGTCCTGTGTGAAAAAGCTAAGAAGGCATTTGTCTTGTTTTACTGTATTTTGTCTTGTCCTATTTGGCTGTAATCTCTTAGAGGCCTGCTCTTTTCTGAAGAAGAAACAGAGGGGGAGTGTATCTGGGGAAGAAGGGAGGTGCTGGGGAACTGAGAGGAGTAGAGGGAGGGACAATTGTAGTTGGGGTATATTGGATGAGAGAAGACTCTATTCTCAATGATAGATAGATGATAGATAGATAGATAGATAGATAGATAGATAGATAGACACCTAAGAGCCCAGGTGACAGTTTAGAAGTTAGGCTACAGGCCATATGTGGAATAAGTAGTCTTGAAAGATGTCACTGAGATTTGTTCTGTTCTTTACATCACTCAATAAGCTCTGAAAATAAGGGAGCAAGCCTGCACCATGTGTTGGGTCTGATGGCCTCCTGAATGTGGATTTCTAGTCCCCAGGTATAATACAAACACTTATCATTGTTCTTAAGCCACTTAATCTGTGGTGTTTTATTACAGAAGCCTTAACATGCTAATAGCATAATGTTACATAAACAGATTTGCTTATTGAATAACTCAAAAAATCTGTTTAATTTACTTTCAATGGTGTAAAAGTGAACATTTAATTATTTGTATTAGTAATAATCCTTATAATCCTAAAAAGAGTGCCACAATAGCCATTTATAAAAGAATGGGTCTTTTCTTTTTCACTAAGCTTACATTATGCTTGCTCTCCAATAGGACAGATAGGATTCAATTACAAAGAAAACTTAATAATATTTTAGTGCTATCAGAAATTCATAACTCATGAAGTATACAGGCTCATATGGTTCATAAAACTAGTGAATTCTTTCTTCTTGTAGATTTGTAGATAATCGAGATATCTTTAACACAAATTGAAATATAACTCTTACTTTCTAATCCTATGCCTATACATCCATTCCATTCTGTTCCTATGTAGTTCACTCTACTATGATGATGTATTAATATTTTACAAAATAGTATGTGAGTTATTTGAGTGTGGGCTGAAGTTTAGTGAAGTTGTTTGTTTGGCAACAATCAGGACAATTGACAATCATTATGCTTGTCTTCAGGAGCTCATGGATCAGAAAAGGGGAATAGGGAGAAATACAAACAACATCTTAATAGTTAAAATGACACACCAAATACCATAAAAACAAAATTTTACATCTGTGACTCATGTCATTGAACATAAAATACTATCAAGTTTATTTCATTGGATTTTGAGAAAAAAAAATTCCTTGGTATTCTAAATTGACAATAACATTGTGTTTTAATGATGATTCTATATAAAACCCTGAGAAGCTGGCTCTCAGTAAAGTTTCCCTCTTCAATCTAAACATATTTTTGCCAAGCTTCCTTCAAAGCCCATTCTTTGGAGACTGATTGGTTTGTTCCCTTAACTGTAAGAGGGAAGGAAGAGAACAGAAAAACAACCTGAGTAAAAATACTGTGTCCTTAAGAATGGCTGGGAAGAGCCAGGCGGTGGTGGCGCATGGCTTTAGTCCCAGCACTCGGGAAACAGAGACGTGCAACATTCGAAAATGGTGCTCATTTCAAAAACGAAAATACCAAAAATTGTTGGGCAGTGGTGGTGGTGCATGCCTCTAATTCCAGCACTCAGGAGGTAGAGGGGGCGCGGATCTCTCAGAGTTGGAGGCCAGCCTGGGCCACCAAGTGAGTTCCAGGAAAGGCGCAAAGCTACACAGAGAAACCCTGTCTCCAAAAACAAAAACAAACAAACAAAAAGAATGGCTGGAAAGATCTTATGGCATGAAAAAGCCTTAGTGGGGAAGAGAAGTTAGAAGTTCTGCCATGAAAAGTCTCATTTAGGAGAAGGTGCTCTTCCTTGGAACACTGGTCAATCAGAGACTCTAGCTGGCTTTGGATCAAGGCACATTCGGCTGTTTTCTGCTGGATGGTGGGTCTGATTTGATGCTCTATATTTCTGCTACTAATATTTTATTATTTTACTGATACTTGCTGTATTCTTAATAAACTCAAGCATTTAAACCAAAGCCTAGCAATCATGGATAGTTCTCCATGTGTAATTTGTTAACACTAACGGAACTTCTTAATGTCAAACTGGCCTCTGCTAGTTCCCAAGCATTGTCACTAACACCAAAAAGGAACCTTGTCATTTTGTGCATCAGTGTAGGAAATATAATACAGTTCAGGTGAAAGCTACGTCTAACAGATGTGTTTTATCTAACACACATATTTAAGGGTATTATTTCATACAATGACTATTATACAAAAACATTTGAAATAATGAATTTAGACTTATTTTTATCATATATTCAAAAGCATGTACTCAAACTTTGAGGCCAGAGTTTCAGTAAATAACACAAACTCTAAATCAACAGATAAAGCAGAATGTTATTACTCAGTAGTCAAATGAATCTTAACTAGTACCCCAAAATAAGAATCCTTTGAATTTCTGGGTTCCTTGCCTCTTTCTTCTTATTATAATAGTTATAATCAGGTTACCTCATTTTCCTTATCTTTAATGCCTATTTTAAAAGTTAGATGTGAGGCTGGAAAGATAGCCCAGTAGTTAAAAGCACTTGCTGTTTCTTGCAGAGGACCTGGTTTTGGCTCCAAGCACCAATAGGGAAGCTCAGAATCTGTAACTCCATCACCATTCCTATCTCCAGTTCCAGGTTATTTGATGACCCCTTCTGGCCTCAAAGGGCATCTGTGTGCATGTGATACACACACACACACACACACACACACACACACACACACACACACACAAATCAATAAATCTTTTAAAAAAATGGTTAGTGCTTCTTTACTCCTTTTGAGGTAGGAGAAACAGCTCAGTGGATAAGAGCAAGAATTGCTCTTGTTAAGGACAAGGATTTCACCCAAGAACCTATCTTGGATAGCTAACAACCACCTGTGAGCTCAGTTCCAAGGTATTTCCAAACATCTTCTGAACTCTGTAAGCACCTGTGCTCTCATGTGCACGTAACTACACACAACCATTCTCATAAATAAAAAGAAATACTTAACATTTAAAGACAAACTGTCAGATGCTCCCTAAGGTTAAGCTATTTTAAAAGACTCTTTTTGATGTGTGGGTGGGTAGGAGAAGGATCGAGAAATGAAGACGACTGTTAAGTGCTGAGATTTCATGCAGTTTTATATATAGACATTCTATTTAAATTTCAAAATAATTTTGATTATATATTACAATATTATAAAGCTCTCTGGTAAAAAAAAATAGTTCACTTTCTTAATAAGTGCTCTCTCTAATCTATTTCAATCACTAATACTTTGAGCTGAGGCTCAACCTTAGAAATAAAACTGTTCAGCACAAAAATGAACTGTTTTCTGAAAAAGCTACTTCATTGAATACTGTACATTTAAAAAAGTACCTGGATTATAATGATTGCCCTAAAACTGCACTCTATACATTAATTCTAGAATTTTACATTTTTTTTAAAAGAAGTGAATATTTAGATGGTCACTATTACAAAGTTCAGGATTCTCCCAGTGTAAATTACTGGTTTACTAATAAAACTAAATTTTAGATACTCAAATAAAATAATGCTTTATTCTCTCGTTTTCAAAAACAAAGAAAAATTTTAACATAATTGTAAATGTGATCACTCTTAATGAGGCTTCCTTAGCTTGTATTTTACAAGATTCATTCTTAGATTTTCCAGAAACAAAATTTATACATAATCAAATACTTAGA
The DNA here is from genome assembly GCF_903995425.1 of Onychomys torridus. Lineage (NCBI taxonomy): Eukaryota > Metazoa > Chordata > Mammalia > Rodentia > Cricetidae > Onychomys > Onychomys torridus. The sequence goes on from NC_050455.1 coordinate 78,078,590, forward strand.
AGGCATTTCATGTAATGAACCATAAAATAACACCGACTTCATAACATGATTTTCCCTACTTGCAATGGGAGTCACTGATGTACAGAAATAATTTGTGTCTATAAATGGAGTGATTTGTGGGATATTGTTGGTGCTTCTAAAATTAAAATGAAAGAGGAAACAGATCAGTATGTTTTCTGCTTTACTTGCTATATTTTGGAAATCAAAATTATTCACAATAAGCATTTCTAAGCTACTAATTCTTCATCTTGATTTAAAAAAATTATTTTTGTGTGCATTCATGTGTGTGTGTCTGTGTGTGTGTGTGTGTGTGTGTGTGTCTGTGTGTGTGTCTGTGTGTCTGTGTGTATTAAGTGTGTATGGGTGCCTATGAGGCCAGAAAATAGTATCAGATTTCTGGTGCTGGAGTTATCAGTTAATTGAAGTAATAAGCATTGGTTTATTTTTGTGTGCTAAGAACTGAAGCTGTGCCCTTTGCAAGATCAGGAAGTGATCTTAACCACACAGATATCCCTCCAGTCCCCCCCCCCAGATTCTTGATAATAACTGTTTAATAAGTATCTGTTGAATGAAGCTTAAAGTCTAAAAAAATTTAAATCTATCCACAAAATCTCACAATCATATGGTAAAATAGGTTTATTACACTATTTACTAAAAGATAGCAAAGAAAAGTCATTGTTCTATCATTATTCAACTGGCAGACCCTTAATCTCACTTTCACCAAAACACCATATAAAACTACATATTACTGTTATTTTCCTTTGTCTTTAGTCCCTATTCAATTGTTTTTAGTCCCTGTTCCTTTGTCTTCAGTCCCTGTTCATGGTGCCATTCTGCTGGGCGTTTACCCAGCAATCCCACAGTCCCCCAGAGTTTTCTTGAGTGAGAGCAGCAGGAAATATTAGATAGAAGGATTTAGAGTATGGAGATAAACAGATAGAAAATACAGGATAGCCTTGAGAGAGCCTGGAACCTATTCCAACAAGTCCTGACTGTCAGATGCTTTGGTGACATCACTTTCATTAATACTAAACAGTCATAGCTGAGAGGATAATCTTCTAATAGCATATAAAAATCTTTAATGCATTATTTAAAATGAAGCTTAATTTTAGTTATAATAATAAACAGCTGCTCTGGCTGTCAAATGTTCCTTTGCAATATTTAGAGATTAAATTGTAAGTGATTTATTTTTGTTTGGATGGCTTGTCTTGCTTCTTTGATCTTCAGTAGATTTTTTTTTTTTTAACGCAGATTTAAGGAGTATATAAAGTCCCAACTGATGACAATCCCTTTAACTGAATTTACATTTCACCACCACACAAAACATAGAACATTACCTTTTACACAGTTTGGAGCTGATATATTTTAAATAAAGTCTGACTCTACAATGTAACATTAAATATTCAAACTGAAATTTACTTCAAGTATTTCATTATAAAATAAACTTGAGCAGACTAAAGAGGTTATGTTTTGAAAATTATCTGTATGAATATTAATCAATTTTGTCATATCTTCAAAGCTCTGAGTATGTTACAATACAGAAATCCATTAAAGTCACTACCTAAAAATTATTGATGAGATAGTTTTCAAATGATAAATTTAAGTTGTCTTATTATGTTAAAAATCAATATTTATAATCCAAAAGTCTTAAGTTAAAAACAAGATTTCAAAATAAGTGTATCTACTTAATGTTCAGCATCAACTTGTAAACAAATTAGCTCAAAGAATGCACCCTTTGTCAAATGCTTATTTTAAGTTTCTGTAGGAAGTAAGTTAAAAGTGTAGTGAAGTGTCTTTTGTATCAGACTAGCCTGGTTCTACTCTGTACATAGAAAATTTGATTCTTCTCTACACCAGTTTTCTCCTTTTAAAAGTGAAAACTAAAAGAGAGAGAGAGAATACACTACAGCTATGATATTAAAAATGCAGACAAGCACTTGGGAGGCAGAGGCAGGTGGATCTCTGTGAGTTCAAGGCCAGCCTGGTCTATAAAGCAAGTTCCAGGAAAGGTGCAAAGCAGAGAAACCCTGCCTCAAAAAAAAAAAATGCAGACAAGGGGAATTGTTGTTTAACCAATTTTGGAAAAAAAATTGTTAAAATAAATGTGCACCACATTTTCTATAGTAAATACTGAATGAAAAGTAATGCCAGTTCAATAATAAGACCAAGAGGTTTCCAGATGCATACTGGACAGTAAACTTATTTATATTACTCCTAAGGTTGGAAAGCATGTTTAGAGAGAGGAATCCTTTCTGTCCTGGTCATCAGTAAAAAAGGCAGATCACAGAGGTGGGAACAGGAAGCCTCTCCCTTTGTTTCTGAAGCAAATGAAACATAGACTAGCCCAATGATCAGTATGTACACCGAGGAAAGAGCTTCTGCCTATGCATCTTGCCTCTCATAAACAGTGGTTTTTTTTCTTTTCTATTTTTCCAAATTTTATTGTATCAAATCTAATCCCCAAATATATACTTTTGACAGAGTAAATGGATGAAAGCCTAGTACTTGCTTCAGAAGACTGTGTTATATAAAATGGATTAAAGCAAGAATTAATTCCAACCCAAGGATCATACTAGTGGTGATTCTGTGAAACAATTGTGTTTATTTTGAGATTTTATTTTAAATACAACAGTTTTCATTTCCTTTTCCTCCTTCCAAACCCTCTCATATACCACTCCAGACTCTTATTGAAATTCATGGCCTCTTTTTTCAGCAATTGTTATTGAATGCATATGTGTATTGGCATACACATATTTATTCCCAATACAACCTCTTGAGCTCCTATAGTGTCATTTTTATGTATTCTTTCAGGGTTGATTAGTTGACACTGAACAAACAATTGGTGTGCCAAAATATACAGCCTATTTTTGTTGCCCTTGGTTACTCCCCAGGCATGGAAGTGCAATCCCTATTGCTAAAGACACCATGCACTTCAGCAAAGGGTCTCAGAGGCCTCTAAGCTGGATCTGACCTGAAAGCCCATCCCTGAGGACTAGCTTTCATAGTACTAGAAAGTCCCACACAAATGTCCATAGGAGGAAGGCAACCAACAGTCCAACCTAGCTCTGATACCTATGACACAAAGTTGATTTTAAGTCTAATTGAATGTTTGGTGTCCTGTTGAGGAAGGATTAAGAGGTGTGTGTTGAAGGAGATATGTCACAAGGGATGAGCTTTGAGATTTGAAGATGACTTCAACTTTCAGATCAGATTTGAGCTCTCAGCTAGTACTCCAATGCCATGCTTTTCTGGTGCCATGCTTCCCACCCCAATGATCATGGACCAATCCTCTGAAAGTGTAAGAAGGCCTCTGAGTAAATGCTTTCTTCTGTGAGCTGACTTGGTCATGATGTCTCTTCACAACAACAGAATAGTAACTAGGATTCTTAGCCACTTTTATACCTTCTCTCATCTACCTTTTCTTGCACCTTTTGTTTAGTTCTCCATATTTATAAAAACACCAAGTATACACTGTATCTGATCATCTTTGTAGGACCAAAATCTCTAGTGATATCTAAAATTTTGTTTACTCAGCTTCCTCAAAAATCAAAACAGGGCTGGTGAAATCACTTGGTAGGTAAGGGTTCTTGACATCAAGACAACCTGACGTTGATTGCCAAGAACCACAAAGTGGAAAGAGAGAACTGACTCCTACAAATTGTCCATTCAGGTACACTTGGCATGTGTACACTGCCAAACACACACACACACACACACACACACACACACACAGAGAGAGAGAGAGAGAGAGAGAGAGAGAGAGACAGAGACAGAGACAGAGGGGGAGAGAGAGGAGAGACAAGAGGGGGCACAAATAATTAATAAATGTAAAATTAGTTGAATTTTAAAAATGCAACTTATTTTCTTGCATGATATGACATAAACTGAAAATCCACACCGTGGGATGTTATCCAGAAATGAGTGCAAGCTTCCTGGGTATAATTTAGATAGCTATGTGAACACAGTACAAATTGAATTTAGTGAGTCAATACATATTCCGAATCCAATATTTTATTGCATGTTAGGCCATCCTAAGCAATGGAGATGACTTAAAGGATATTTAAATAAAGTGTAGTAAGTTCTGTGCCTACTTAGAGGATCCAACAGTCAGCTAAAATCAATAGCAGATGGTAAAATCTCATTACAAACCACCCCCTCAATCAAATAAGGAATTTCTCCAGACAATAATGATTTACAGTTGACACTTGCCTTGAAAAGCATCTAACCACAGCATCACCATATTGTAAGTATATCTACTCCATCACAAAACTCTCCAAGGAAAAAATAATGGTTAGGTCAGAGGCAGATAATGTATGTAATTCAATGCTTAAATACTTCCTTACTTTTCATAACTTTCATTAGATTAATGTTCTCAGAGCTGTGTTTGTGTCAAACTCTTCAGCTTTCCATAGTACACTCAAAGACAATCTACCTCCTACATTAATAACACATTGATCACTCTAAACATATCACATTGTGTGTGTGTGTGTGTGTTTGGGTGTATATGTGATCTTAACATATATTTATGAATTTATATTGTTTATTACATTTAGTAGCCAAATTCTTCAATACAGGTATTTTCTGTTTGGTCTAACAAAGACCCCATGAACTTTACCAAGTGTTGAAAAACAAGTTCTCTAAGAAACATTTTGAAATTGTTGAGATGTCTACTGATTGATAATCTGAAAGGAAGGTAAGATACTGAAGTTGCAGAACACATTAGCTGCAAGGACTTTTTAAGAAAGATGGAAATGAGAAGACTAAAGCTCTAAATTGAATTCTCTGCCTTATCCCTCAGCCCCCTCTTGCTCTCACAGGTCTAAATTCATCCTATGCCTGAGAGGAACTCAGCAGAACTACCCTAAGACCTATCCTGTCACACAGCAAAAACAATGCAAATGCTATGGGGGGAGGGGGATGCTTTGGCAATTGACAACCCACAGTAAGGACAAAATTTTTCCATTTCCAATGGAAATCTCTTAAGACTTTTTTCATCCGTTTATCAAAATTGGATTTTTTTAGTCTTCTGAGACACTGGAAGGTGAAATTGAGGCTTTACTAGCTTTGATGAACCCTTGTGTAAAATTTCAAAGAAGCTTTTGTTGAACAACTTTTTTTCTTTGTTTCTTTTATTTGCTTAAATTATGAGAAACTTCTGCTTTGATCTAAACATTTGCAATGAGGTTTCAACATAATAATATTATGGCTTACTCAGGTAAGCACACATGCACAAAATCACTCAATTTACAAAATACCAAGTGTACACATCTTCTAATCTTACATCTCTAATGTTTTACTACTGCCCAGCGTTGCTATTTAAATATTACCTGTATGAACATTCATCCCTCCTTTTAAATACTATACTAACTTTCATCCCATGTACTTATAAATGTCTCCACCACCACTGCCTTATTATTTTTCCTGGTTAATTTTAATGTTAACTTGACACACTTGGGAAGAAGGACCCTTTATTGAAGAATTACTTTGATTTGAATTGCCTGTGGACATATATGTTGGATATTTCTTGGTTCTTTTGTTGAATATTGAAGGTCTCTGCTTCAGTTATTGCTTGACTTCCCTCAGTGATAGACTGCTGTGGAAGTCTAAGCCAAATAAACCTTCTCTTCCCCTGAGTTGTTTTTGGTCAGTGTTTTATTATATCAACAGAAAGAAACTAGAACATTATTGGGATTAGATACAGGTATCTACTTTTTCTCACCGATTGTCCAACATCACTTTTTTTTATTCTTGGTCTACCATCAATAATTTTTCACCATATCACCAAAGATTCTGAAATCCACATATAATTTATACAATGCTTCTGATCCACAGATATGTATAATAGGACAAAAGCTTAATAAATGTAATGTTTGGAGCCCTTACTGTGTGTCTGTCTTGAAGATAATCACTCATATTTGTGGGATAATCTTTTTATACACTGGAAAGATGTGTCCCTACCTAAAGCACCTCTGATTGGTTTAATAAAGAACTTAATGGCCAATAGCTAAACAGGAGAGAATAAGTGTGACTTTGAGGCAGAGAGAGGGACTTGGGATGAATCTAGACATATCAGGGGATCCAGCAAGACACTGAAGAAATCAGACATATGGTACAAAGGAGAGGTAACTGAGCCACATGACAGAACATAGATTAATAGAAACAGGTTAATTTAATTTAATTTAATTTTAAGAGTTAGTTGGGAAGAAGCCTAACCTAAGGTCAAGTTTTCATAATTAATAATAAGTCTATGTGTCATTATTTGTGAGCTGGTGGCACAAAGGAAAGTCTGACTACTACTAAATTATCTCAGTTAATCCTCTTGGAGGCTCTATTATTATCACTTTAGAGATATCATAGAACACATGGAAGGTGGAGAACTCAATCTAAACCACCCAATTGAGTTTTTAAGTGTCATCTGAATTCCCACTTGTCTCCTGAAAATTAGGTGCTTGTTTTGCTCCAAATCTGTAACATATGTTATAGATCATATGTACAAAATAAAGTATATAATTTTTAAAAGTAAAAAGATATGTAGTAAAAAACATTAGGATTCTACATACTTTGACTCTAGTCTCATAGATCCCCTCCTACTACCATCCTGGGCTACTACTTTCTTATAAATCTCTCTAAAATTACCTGTATACTTATAGACCTATGTATGCACATGTGCTTGCAGGGTATACATACATATACAATCATAAGTGTTAGTAAACTATATTATATTCCACCATTTACTTCGATAAATGTTATCTTATACATCAAGTATACCTGGAAGTGATACAGAAAACCCTACTAGTCTTTCCCAATATACATACTCGTTCTAAAAAAAAAAATCATTGCCTTGCCAGTGCCCGCATACTCCATTATTTTTATAAGAAACTCCACTTTCATCCAGTTGTACAACCAACTCTTCCCTTTTCTGAGTGCTTCTAGTCATTCCACAATCTGTAGTTTTGTGACACTCCTCTTCTTCCAGCTCATTTGCATTTGCTTCTTAATCACAATGACAGCCTCATAGGCAGAGAAAGTATTAGGTGCTTATAGGCAAATTTCTAAATGCTCTTATTAAATAAAAAAAAATACAGGGAACATACCTAAACATAATAAAGGCAATCTACAGCAAGCCAACAGACAACATCAAATTAAATGGAGAGAAACTCAAAGCAATACCACTAAAATCAGGAACAAGGCAAGGCTGTCCCCTCTCCCCATACTTATTCAATATAGTACTTGCAGTTCTAGGCAGAGCTATAAGACAACATAAGGAGATTAAGGGGATACAAATTGGAAAGGAAGAAGTCAAGCTTTCCCTATTTGCAGATGGCATGATAGTATACATGAGTGACCCCCAAAATGCAACCAAGGAACTGATACAGCTTATAAACACCTTCAGCTACATAGCAGGATACAAGATCAACTAAAAAAAAATAAATAGTAGCTCTCCCATATACAATAGACAAACAGGCTGAGAAGGAAATCAGAGATACATCACCCTTTAAAATCAGCACAAATGATATAAAATACCTTGGGGTTACTCTAACTAAGCATGTGTAGGACCTATATGACAAGAACTTTAAGTCCCTGAAAAAAAGAAATTGAAGAAGATGTCAGCAAATGGAAAGATCTCCCATGCTCATGGACAGGCAGGATTAACATAGTAAAAATGGTGATCTTACCAAAAGTAAACTACAGATTCAACGCAATCCCCATCAAATAACCAACACAATTCTTCACAGATAAAAACTGACATGTGCACCAATGGAATCGAATTGAAGACCCTGACATTAACCTGCACACCTATGAACATATAATTTTTGACAAAGAAGCCAAAAATGTACAAAGGAAAAAAAAAGAAAGCATCTTCAACAAATGGTGCTGGCATAACTGGATGTCAATGCGTAGAAGGCTGCAAACAGATCCATATCTGTCACTATGCACAAACTTAAGTCCAAGTGGATCAAAGACCTCAACACAAATCCAGTTACTCTGAACCTGATAGAAGAGAAACTAGGAAGTGCTCCTGAATGCATTGGAACAGGATATCACTTTCTAAATATAACACCAGCACAGACACTGAGAAAAACAATCAATCAATGGGACCTGTTGAAACTGAGAAGCTTTTGCAGAGCAAAGGACACAGTCAACAAGACAAAGTGACAGCCTACAGAATGGGAAAAGGTCTTCACCAACCCCACATCTGACAGAGGGCTGATATCCAGAATATATAAAGAACACAAGAAATTAGACATCAAAATGCCCAACAGTCCAATTAAGAAATGGGCTATAGAGGTAAACAGAGAATTCTCAAGAGAGGAAGTTCAAATGGCTGAAAGACATTTAAGGAATTGCTCAACATCTCTAATTATCTGGGAAATGCAAATCAAAATGACTCTGAGATACCACTTATACCTGTCAGAATGGCTAAGATCAAAACACAGAAGACAGCTTATGCTGGAGAGGATGTGGAGCAAGGGGAACTCTCCTCCACTGCTGGTGGGAATGCAAGCTTGTACAGCCACTTTGGAAAGCAATATGGCACATCCTTAGAAAATTGGGAATCCATCTCCCCCAAGACCCAGCTGTAGCACTCTTGGGCATAAACCCAAAGAATGCTCAATCATACCACAAGGGCATTTGCTCAGCTATGTTCATATCAGCAATGTTTGTAATAGCCAGAACCTGGAAACAACCTAGTTGCCCTTCAACTGAAGAATGGATAAAGAAAATGTGGTACATATACACAATGGAGTACTACTCGGCAGAGAAAAAACAATGACATCATGAGGTTTGCAGGCAAATGGATGGATCTAGAAAAAAATCATCCTGAGTGAGATAACCCAGACTCAGAAGGACAAACATGGTATGTACTCACTCATAGTAGGATACTAGATGTAAAACAAAGATGACTAGACTGCTACACAACTCCAAGGAAGCTGCCTAGAAAACAGGACCCTAGGAAAGACACAGGGATCACCCAATGATGGAGAAATGAATGAGATCTACATAAACAATCTGGATGACAGTGGGAATAATGAAGGGCAAGGTTTGAGGGATAGAGAGCTTAGGGGAGCATGAGATCCCATCTGGATCAAGAACAGAAAGGGAGAACAAGGAATAACAGACCATGATAAATGATGACCACATGAGAACAGGAATAAGCAGAGTGCTAGAGAGGTCCCCAGAAATCCACAATGATACATCCTCTGTAGATTGCTGGCAATGGTCAAGAGAAAGCCTGATCTGATCTAGTCTGGTGATCAGATGGCCAAACACCCTAAGGGTCATGCTTGAACTCTCATCTAATAACTGATGGAAGTGGATGCAGAGATCCTCAGCCAGGTCCCAGGTGGAGCTCCAGGAGTCAAATTTTAAAGAAAAAGGAGGGAGTGTAAGATTGTGAATTGTTGAGACCAAGATTGGAAAAAGCACAGGGACAAATAGCCAAATGAATGGAAGCACATGGATTATGAACCAAAGGCTGTGGTGCCCCCAACTGGATTAGACCCTCTGGATAAGTGAGATAACTGAATAACTTGAACTGTTTGGGAGGCATCCATGCTGTGGGTCCAGGACCTGTCCTTAGTGCATGAGCTGGCTGTTTGGAACCTTGGGCTTACACAGGTACACTTTGCTCAGCCTGGAAGGAGGGCACTGGTCCTGCCTGTACTGAATCCACCAGGTTTAAATGAATCCCCAGGGGAGTCTTGGCCCTGGAGGAGATGGGAATGGAGGGGAGGGGATGAGGGGAAGGTTGGGGCAGGGGCCAGAGGGGGGAGGACAGGGGAACCCATGGCTGACGTGTAAAATTAAAACACAAATATAATAATTTAAAAAAAAAAACAGAGCCAGATATAGGGTTGCAAACCTGAGAGATCAAGGAAATATGGAAAGCCACAGCTAACATTACCTCACCAACTCCATAGCTTCCAAAGTGAGCTGCTTCCTGTCTACTCATGTCTATATGCCTTGTTGTTCTGCCATCTGATTTGCTCTCTCTTGTCCAGCTACATCACTTCCTCTTCCTACCCAGATCTGTCACTTCATGTCTGTCTGTACAGACCTCCAGACCTCCATGGTTAACTAGTGTTGGAGTTTAAGGCATGTGCCACCATGCTTGGTTTTGTTCCCGGTGTGGCCTTAAACTCATAGAGATCCAGACAGATTCCTGCCTGCTAAAGTGATAGGATTAAAGATATGTGCTACCATTGTCTTCTATATAGTGTCTAGCTTTTTCCTCTGATCTCCAGGCAAATTTTATTTGGGGATGCAATACATCACTACAGGTGCTATTTAACTTTTTAATTGCTCCAGTAGAGTAGTTCTATGAATTATGTTTACCATGTGTAACAATTGCAATTTAAATCTATAGTACACTTCTCAATGTCACTTCTGAAAATTATTGAACTACTTCTCATTTAGAAAATTTCCACCTAACTCAATATCACATATTGAATAAATGGAATAATTAAAGTGACAAGGGATAGTGGTGGTACTAAAAAAAATGAGCATTTTATTTATACTCTTAGACAGAAATGTGTTGATCTTATTAACAAGGCACAGTTTGTGCCCACCAGAGTGTCATGTTACAGCTGATCATAGGACATTTGATGAATAAATTCTGCAATAATTCAATCAAACAACTTTTATTGACATAATATGCAAATGATCTTATACTTTCACAGAGTTCTTATAAAGAATTTCAATCAGAAACCTGATATTGATGTGTTTTTCAAAATGTTGGTGAAACAAATGTGCCTTTATAAAGATTACTCTCTTTCTGCACTACACTCCATTCCATTGTACTGGCTAATTTCATTCTAATTTTCTTAGAATGCAATTTTTAAAGGATGTTTGACTCATCACTGAATGATCTCTATATAAGACATTATTTAAATGATATTATCTGAGTTTGCTCTTAAAATTAAGGTATAATTAGCCATATGTGTGGCTAACATCTATAATCCAAATATTTGAAAAGGCTGAGATGAAAGGATTGCAATAATTACAAGGCTGGCCTGAGTAACAATCTGAGCTACAGTGTAAGAACCTGTCTCAATTCCTTCCCTAATAGAAAGAGAGAATAAGATAAAGCTTTCATAAGTCATTTCCACTTTTTCACCAACTTCTCCTCATATAGTCATTTTAAAATTTTACTTAGAAATAAATGTTGCTACTGTATTTTATTGTATAAAATATTAATATAAATTTGAGAAAACCAATAATGAAAATCACCTCATATTCATGTAATGAAGTACAAGGATAAACATATGGAAGAAATGGCAAGAACAGCCAATTTTAAAATATTTAAACACTATTAATGTTATACTTCAATTTTGCTGTTTACGAAACAATACTGAGGCATATCTTAACTTCAAATCAATTGAACCAATATATATTAGGGTTGTCTCTACAGTAATGTTCACATTCTACTTAGTTCCTACCTCCTTCTGATGAGACTGTTTTTAAAAGAAGATAGTTAAAATAAGACAAAAAAGAGACTTTAATAAACATTTTTAATGCTTCTCCAATTGATGTTTTATAAATTTTTAACACTATTATGGTACAAATGTAAGAAACATTTTAAAAGTTAAAGCATGGTTAACTTAAAACTACAGCTATTGATGCAATGGACTGAATAGTTTAGAACATCTAAAAATTCATTTCTATTTATCCTAATTGTCATTACAGTTTAAATTCTGAAAAATTTATGTTCTGTTCATAAATTATAATGATCATAATTAATACAAGAATAACTATAATATCCAGTATTTAAGGAAGGATTACAAAATATTTCTCTGATAGCTTTTCCATTCATTGTTAAAAAATAATTTCAGGCTGAAGAGATGGATCCATGGTTCAGCACTTGCCACACAAGCAATAGGACCAGACGTTGGATGCTCAGAAACTATGTCAGTTCTGGGTGGGCATGGTGGTCTGTGTCTGGCATCCCTGTCTTTGAAGTAGTTTTTGGTACAAGCTGACTAACAAGACTAGCCACATTGGCAAGTTCTGGCTTTGACTGAGAGACCTTGTCTCAATGAATAAGGTGGGCAAGCAGTAGAAGATGATTCCAACACCAACCTTAGACTTTATCATACATGCACACATTCTCAACTTCACACACATATGCCCTCCCACATACACAACACACATATACTCATACACCAAATTCACATGAAAATGGGGAAAATGCTATCAGTCTTGCATCCCACACCTCATCCAATTTCATACTTTTTCAATTTTGTAATATTTGTTAATTTATGACAACTAATTAATTCATGGATTTGAGGAAATTCTACAATGCATATTTTAAATTTGTATTTAGTTTTGTTTGTTTGTGTGTGTGTGTATATATATATGCTTACATGTCTGTATGTGTGCTGTGTGAATACAGGTGCCAATTTAGGTCCAAAGGCGGTGTTAGACTTCCTGGATATGGAGTTAAAGGCAATTCTGTGCCACCTAGTATTAGTGCTGGGAACTGAAACAGGGTCCTCTGTTGTAGCTAAAAGCATCTTTTTATAACCACCAAACCATCTCTCTTAGCCCCTACAATTAAGTTTAGATGTAATTTAGATGAGACTATTTTTCCATTGAATAATATGAATATATAAAGAAAACAAGTATTTGGGTGATGGGGCCATGCCTTTCACCCCAGCACTTGGGAGTCAGAGGCAGGTGAGCTCCAGGCCACCCTGGTCAACATTGTGAATTCCAGGTCAACCAGCACTATGTAGAGAGAGACCTAAGTTTCAAAAACTAAAACAAAGAACAAAAATAAATAAATAAATAAAACCCAGTGTCAAATAAAAAATTGGTGGTTCCTTATTAATCTTTTATTTTGATTGTCAAAAGAAGATCCTGACTCATTAGAATAGGTCTGCATCTATTGTAAAATTATTCCCGATTTAATGCTCATGAGTGAGCACCTTTGTCTTAGAATATCCAGACAAGTGTACTTGTGAACCAACAGGATTTCTTCCCTGAAAGATATTGTTTCAAAGTAATACCTTCCTTCCATTATTTTTTTTATTATTTTTGTTGTTACTATGTTTTTGTCTTGTATGTGGCAGTTTTATATGTCTTTTCATCACATGTGTTCCTGGCACCTACAGAGGCCAGACAAGGGCATGGGATTCTCTAGAACATAATTTATAGACATTTGTGAGCTGCCAGGTAGATGTTAGAAACCAAACACAAACCTCTTGAAGAGCACCCAGTTCTCTTACCATTTAGCAATCACTCCAGGTTCCTTCTATATTTTTAAATTTTAATTTTTGTCTGTTTTTTTTAATCATACTTGCTACTGTAAACTTGACCATGTTCCCAGAGACAGCAAGGCTATGAGTGGTAACCAATGACCTGTACTTAATAAGCCCTCTGGGATCTGGGAACTCTCTCAAACTTGAACACCACAGACATTACTAAGATATTGGGTAATGGGCTCAAATAGAGTAATTCACTTGTGTGGTTATTAGCCAAAACTTTTTAGTGAAGATTGGTTTGTGTTATAATGTAAATGGGTATGGAACCATGTAAGGAAACCAGGGTGAGTAATCGTGGTTAAGAGCTGATGTACCTTTCACATGTCTCCACAAAGATTTCCTTTACAGTTTAAAAGCTATGTGTCCCAAATGTCTTTATTTTATTTTTTGAATTTTTAATTAAAACAGAATTATATCATTTTACCCCTTCACTTTCCTCACCCACCCTCTCCCAAGTCTCCTCCCTCCAACTTGTTCCACATTCCCCATCTCACTCTCAAATTGATAACCTCTTTGTCCCTGATTTTTATTGTTACATATCTGTGTAAACATATAAACAAATACATAAATACAACCTACCAAGTGTGCTTTTGTTATTTGTGTAAATGGTTTCAGGATTGACCTCTCTGTATTGGGTGATCAGTAAGGGGGCTCATCCTTGAGTAAAGCTAACTCTTCGTCTCTCATCAGTGATCAGTTGCCTGTTCCAGGGGTATAACCTCATAAAATTTCCCCCATTTTGCATTAGCATGTCTAATGATATTGGCATTGTTTATATCTTATTTATGCAGCCATTTTTATGAGAACCAGCAGACTTCCTGATGTTCTGGTTCTTAGATTCTTCCTGGACCTTCTTCTGCACCCAGCCCCTGTTTCACAACAGTCCCTGAGCCATAGATGTAGGAACTGTAATTTATGTAGTCTTTCTCTGTACCACCAGTTTTCAAAAATAATGACATGAAGATTTATTACTAATTATAAAAGCTTGGCCTTAACTTAGGCTTGTCCCAGTAGCTCCTATAACTTAAATTAACCCATTTGTTCTGTGTTCTGTCACATCACTTGTTACTTCATCTCTCCATATTGCTCCTGCTGCTTTCTCTGCATCTGGCTGGAGACCCTACTTTTATTCTTCTCCTTGTCCTCTCTGTCCCTCCAAAGCCTGTCTAACTTCTTCCTGCCTAATTTTTGGCCATCCAGCTCTTTATTAAACCAATTACAGTGACACATCTTCACACAGTGTAAAGGAATAATTGGGGCTGGAGAGATGGCTCAGCCGTTAAAGGCTAGGCTCACAACCAAAAATATAAAGGAATAATCGGCAACAGATGTAGATGTACCCATTTGGGCTGGGACACCCACAATCTGTTGATTTCTGTATTATATCCAATGTAGTTGTCTGTGATGGTCTCCCTTTACTGTAAAGAGAAACTGTAGTTAGATTTTTCCTGCCTGGCCCACAGTTAGGACAAATCTCTCTTGCCCGCCAGTCCCACAGTCACTCAGACCCAACCAAGAAAGCACACAGAGACTTATATTGTTTGCAAACTGTATGGCCGTGGCAGGCTTCTTGTTATCTACTTCTTCTATCTTAAATTAACCCATTTCTGTTAGTCTATACTTTGCCACATGGCTTGTGGCTTACCGGTGTCTTTACATCTTGTCATGGCCGCGGCTGGCAGTATCTCTCTCCTCAGCCTTCCTGTCTCCAGCCTTCTCCTGTTCCTTGTCCTGCCTATCCTATCCTTCCTGCCTAGCTACTGGCAAATCAGCACTTTATTTATTTTAACCAATCGGAGCAACACATTTGACATACAGAACATCCCACAGCAAGAAACTTCTTTGATGGGCTACACTTATCTTTGGGTATAAGGATAAGACTTAGAATGTAGTAAGGAATTGGCCTAGCAAAGTGGTGGTAATTAATTCTCTTCTAAGAGTCTAGATTCATTAAAATATTTTAATTAATTCTTTGAGAATTTCATACAATGTATTTTGATCATTCTTTAACCTCTCACCCAGCTCCTCTCACATTCCATCTACTTCCTTACCCACTCAAGTTTATGTTTTCAATTTTCCTATAAACCCACCAAATAAACCCTTAGAAGTGGATCCTACTCTGTAGCATGGTCAATCTATTAGGGTCCATACCCTTAAAAGAACTGAGTCTCTCTTCCCCTAAAGCTATCAATTGCACTAGTTCATTAGACAAGTGTAGGACTATATGTCCACCTCCCTTTCCCATGATGGTATTTTATTTCACTTGATTTTGTTCAGATTTTAGTGCATGCTATCATAATTCTTGTGAGATCATATATGCAACTTCCCTATTGTGTCTGGAAAACCTTCTATTGAGTCATCAGCCTCTTATGGTTCTTACAATCTTCCCACCTCTTTATCCATGATGATCCCTGAGTCTTGGGAGGCCTGGAAGCCCATGTAGGGCTGAGCATTCCACCATCTCTTGTTCTTTGTACATGGCCAATTACAATCTCTTTAATCACCTTCCACATCAAAAAACAGCTTTTCTGACAAGAGTTGTGAGATGCAAGAGTCTATGGATATAGTGATAAGCAACTAAGTGTCCATTTAATGCTATATCTTTAACAAAATAATAGTATTATCAACTAGGACCTTAATGCTGAGCTCACATTCATATCTACAACCAGATCTGAATATATTTTATATACAAGAGAAAGTAAGTAATGTAATAATAGGAAAAGAAGTGTTTTTAATTGTGTTAGAAAAAAAAGAGAAAGAGAGGTAAAAAGAGTAGAGCAGCCGAGCTTGCAGACCCTCCATGTGGCAGGTGAGGGACTCTGCAAAGGGTGGCCCTGTAGCAGCTCCTCCACACCCAGAGGCCCCGAGCAGGCTGGCCCGCCTCCCTTTGCCTCTCCTCCTCCCTGGAGGCGCCCAGCGGGGTGACCAGGGCCAAGAGGCACATCTTGGGGTGCAAGATAACCAACAAAGACCCTCTTCCTAAAAGGTTCTGATTGAGCGAAACAGACTTCAAAGTCATGGCACGGGATGAGTTGATTCTAAGATGGAAACAATATGAAGCACGCGTTCAAGCTTTGGAGGGAAAGTACACAGGCCTTAATTCAAACAATGTGACTGGCTTAAGGGAATCTGAAGAAAAACTAAAGCAGCAACAGCAGGAGCCTGCACGCAGAGAAAACATTCTTGTCATACGATTAGCAACCAAGGAACAGGAGATGCAAGAATGTACTACTCAAATCCAGTACTCAAGCAAGTCCAGAGCCAAGTGTTGCCCAACTGCGATCAACAATGATAGACCCAGCGATCAACTTGTTTTTCCTAAAAATGAAAGGTGAACTGGAACAGACTAAAGACAAACTGGAACAAGACCAAAATGAACTGAGTGCCTGGGAGTTTACGCCCGGTAAGTAAACAAATCATACTCCCCAGTCAAGGCTTCCCTGACAGTCCCACCTCGAGAAAGCTGTGGTGTGACAGCCAAGTACTCGTTTCCACACCAAGACTCAGACTTTTTGAGCCAAAAAAGCCACATTCTTATACTGTCAAGCTTGTAATGGTTAATGTAAAACTTACCAGATGAACCTTGTGTTTCAGCTTTTCTCTTCCCTTTCCCCTTGCTTCAGAGGCCTGATGCAGTCGGACTATTTCGAAGAACGGGCCACCTCCGAAAAATTCCCCTTCTAGGACATGTAGATACTTGAGAAATGTTTCTGTTTGAAGAAAATAGAGGGGAAAACAGAAGTCAAGTCTGTGGCACACTGTGTCTTCAGACAGTTTGGAGGACTGAAAACCTAGAGGTTTTAAATCATGAATTAAACATGTAAAATTCCAGTAAAATGTAATTGTGGAATATGCATTGCTCTTAACCTTGAGCATAGAGACTTAGAGACACTGTACACCAGTTATGCCAATAAGACTGTGGACTTCATGATTGTTGAACTACTGGGTCAAAACTCAAATGAAGAGAATTTTGCCTTTAAAGGGTTTACATGCTAAGAACCAACTTCTAATAAGCTGTGAGACAAGCAAGTCATAATCACCAGTATATATTTATCCATTAGCTCTGAGCTCTATATTATATAATGGAGCCTTAAATCTATCTGGTTTCTGTCAATGGTTTGTTCTTTGAATGGCCGTGGAAACTATAGATAACCTTAATGGAGGACTGTACAAATGTGAAGGTGTGGTTTGAAGCATTCTGGGTATTCATTTCACAACTAGATTGTATAAGAATGGGCCGTGAAGAGACTCCCGTTACTCAGTAAACCCTCATCTCACTCAGCAGGCACATGTTGAACAGCATTGTTGTTGGTATGAAATGGGGAATGTGTTCCTTCATTGTATTTGGGCCTTTTGTATCGAATTCTTGATATTAAATTAAATGTGCCTTGAAAAAAAAGAGAGAAGTAGAAATGATGCTATAGAAACAGGAAATTTTGGTAAAATAGGTATTACACTAGCAATAATCTTAAGAGAGCCTCTTGGCTGGAAATGATGCCAAGCACAGCAATGAACATAGAACATGATGATTCAGCAGTTCATGAAAGCATCCTTGAGACAATCTGCAAGTTTTGCTGATGATGGTTGCAGATCCCTGACATATTTAGTAAATTGAAATCATTCCCTGAGGAGCCATAGATTCATTATCATGAATCTAGCCTATGAAAACACAGGCTGTCTAGAGTGCAATAGCCTTTATTGGTGACTGACTACTCATGTGTGATATTGTTTTTTAGGTGATGTAAGGACAGAAAGCCTAATGCAATTCTGCTTCCAAGATTGTCTCTATTGTTTTAATTTCTGGTTCACAGAAAAGAAATAATGCTTTCTTTCCTGTGCAGTGCAAGCCATGTTTGAATGCGATGTCCTTTACTCAGAATTAATATTTAAACTTGAAAGTTTTCGGATTTCTCATCTGTAGGATGATGAAAGAAAAATACCATAAACCCATTATTCTACTGTACCTAATTTAAAAAGCTCTGTATATTATAAGTTCCAAATTGGTTGGAGATAAGATAATTTATAAATTAATGAAAGTTATATAATTACACTGTGTATAGCTTTACCCTGCCTTAAAACCTTCCCTCCTGGGTGGATGAGAGAAGCTGAGGAGACTCACTAGAAGGTCGGGAAACTTAAAAGACTCACAAAGACCCTTCCTAAGAGTACATAAGCAAGAAACAAATGTCAGAGGGGGTGTGGCTATACAGATGCTATTTTTTGGACAGGAACTTTCACTGATGCACCTATTAGTCCTCACTCATGCTTTGGTAAGCTTTTTGGTAAAGCAGCTGCCCTTAAATAATCTAAAATTCTGTAGGTAGCTGTATCAATCACCCTGTACATAATACCTATAACATTGTTTCACCATGCTGGACTTGGAAGGAATCAATTCTTTTCACTTTGTTCTCTCTATCTGTAGAGAATGGAGGTAAAACTCTCCTGGAAAAAAAATATACCTTAGCACCATAAAAACTGCATAAAAGTACTTCCATGAAGTGATACTTAGATGCATACAAATCATTTTATATACTAATTTCTATATTTTAAAGTCTGAGTCTTATGACATTTTTATACAATAGTCATTTTTTTCTTTTTGCACAGGAGATAAAATTCAAAGCTTTACTCATGTTAATTTAAGCCTGTATTGTACCAATGAGCTATATCCCCAGTCAATTTAATTTTATATCTAAAAAACTATTTCAGGCCAGGCGGTGGTGGCACACACCTGTAATCCCAGCACTCAGGAGGCAGAGGCAGGTGGATCTTTGTGAGTTTGAGGCCACCCTGGTCTACAGAGCTAGTCCAAGACAGACTCCAAAGCTACAGAGAAGCCCTGTCTCAAAAAACAAAACAAAACAAAACTATTTCAGGAGTCTATGCAGTTACTAAATGATTTTCTAAGTTTTTCAATGGAGACTATTGTCTATGTGCATCTGTACTTATCTTTTAGGTTAACAAAGTCTCCATTATAGTTTTTGGGGAAGACTTAAAACATCACATTATGAGATGGGACATGAGATACTAGACCACCTTGACTCACTCACTTTATTGTGTGGAGTGTTTCTTCACTGCCAGCCATCTGTCAGGTAACAGACTTGAAAGGCTTAATGGTGTTAGACTTAAGGCAGTCATTTAACCTTTCATGGTTTTCAGCTTCTATTTGTAAGAAATAGATGATAGATGATAGATGACAGAGTATGTAGATAAATACAAACTCATAAAAAACAGTATAATGAAGAAACACATATCTGGTTCTCAGTAAATATCTTTCTTCCAATGTGAATCTTATTTTCATACCAAATATATGCTCTTTGATTCATGAGACAAAAGGTCTAAATGGAGACAAAGGATGGGTTTTAATGCATGGCCAGTATGGTCATAAAGAAATAGCCTTCAAGTGTGGCATCACCAAAACCTGCAAGTAAACACTTGAGATTTGAGGAGTGTAAAAGGACAAGAGAGTATTAATATTCAGCAATAGTCTTAGAAATAATAGCTCATATACCAAAAATTTCTCTGTCTTGGTCCCACTGAAGAAAAAGTTTCATGTAGATATGGATGTACCTTCAAACTGAATCACCAGTCACAGCAAAACACTAAATACATATGTATGGTTTAAAATTAAACAAACAAATGTACATTGATCTCTTAGAATCCTGGAATGGTACACTGACCTTTCCTAAATAGAAATGGAAGAAGAGTGGATTGGGGGCGTGGAAATGGGTGGGAGCTGGGGGAAAGGACTAGGAGGAGAGGAGGGAGGGGAAACTGTTGTAGAGTATTATTTTAACTAGGCAAAGATGTTATGCATTTGACTATGTTGCAGAATATTACTTTAACCATGTAAAAGTGTTACATTTGTTTCTTCTGCCTGGGTTAACAATGTAAAGATGCATTACATTTGTTTATGCTGCATTTGTTTAATTAGGCAAAAATGTGTTGCTGTTTCACCATGCCTGCTTAAGGCACCTGATAATCTAATAAAAAGCTGAACAGCCAATAGCTAGGCAGAGGAGAAATAGGCAGGGATGGCAGGCAAAGAGAGTAAGTAGGGGGAGAAATCTAGGCTCAAGAGAGAAGGGGAAGAATATGAGGGAGAAAGATGGACATGCCCAGGGCCAGAAGCCTGCAGCCACCAGCCAGCCAATCAGCTATGTAGACAGCAGGAAAGTAAGACGTACAGAAAAGAAGAAAAGTAAAAAGCCCCAAACAAAACATAGATGAAAAGAAACTGATTAAGTTATAAGAGCTAGCCAGAAATGAGCCTAAGATGAGGCCAAGGATTCATAAATAATAACAAGTATCTGTGTCATGATTTGGGAGCTAAAAGAAAAAAACCTGCTACAGGGAACTGCCATTGGGATGTAAATATATCCTGGAAGTCAAAAATTTGGCATGAATCCCATTTGAAGAGAACTATATTTTACTTTTTCCCATACCCTCAAAAGTTATTCACTTTCTTGATAATCCAGGTTAGTCACAGAAATTATGCCCTTGTGTTTGTAGGACTAAAGTCCAAATTGCCTTCCTGATTATGGTAAACTATGGTAAGCTCACTTATCCAGAGGGCCTGATCCAGTTGGGGGCTCCACAGCTTTTGGTTCATAATTCATGTGTTTCCATTAGTTTGGCTATTTGTCCCTGTGCTTTTTTTGATCTTGGTCTCAACAATTCACACTCTTACATTCCCTCCTCTTTCTCAACAATTGGAATCCTGGAGCTCCACCTGGGGCCTGGCTGAGGATCTCTGCATCCACTTCCATCAGTTATTGGATGAGAGTTCAAGCATGACCCTTAGGGTGTTTGGCCATCTGATCACCAGACTAGATCAGATCAGGCTTTCTCTTGACCATTGCCAGTAGTCTACAGAGGATGTATCATTGTGGATTTCTGGGGACCTCTCTATCACTCTGCCTATTCCTGTTCTCATATGGCCTTCATTTATCATGGTCTCTTATTCCTTGTTCTCCCTTTCTGTTCTTGATCCAGCTGGGATCTCCTCCCCTAAGCGCTCTTTCCCTTGAACCTTGCCCTTCATTACTTCAAATGTCATCCAGGTTGTTCATGTAGATCTCATCCATTTCTCTGTCATTGGGTGATCCCTGTGTCTTTCTTAGGTTCCTGTTTTTTTTAGGTAGCCTCCCTGGAGTTGTGAGTAGCAGTCTAGTAATCTTTGTTTTACATACATCTAGTATTCTACTATGAGTGAGTACATACCATGTATGTCTTTCTGAGTCTGGGTTACCTCACTCAGGATGATTTTTTTCTAGATCCATCCATTTGCCTGCAAACCTCATGATGTCATTGTTTTTCTCTGCTGAGTAGTACTCCATTGCATATATGTACCATATTTTCTTTATCCATTCTTCAGTTGAAGGGCATCTAGGTTGTTTCCAGGTTCTGGCTATTACAAACATTGCTGATATGAACATAGCTGAGCAAATGCCCTTGTGGTATGATTGAGCATTCCTTGGGTATATGCCCAAGAGTGCTACAGCTGGGTCTTGGGAGAGATGGATTCCCAATTTTCTAAGGATGTGCCATATTGATTTCCAAAGTGGCTGTACAAGCTTGCATTCCCACCAGCAGTGGAGGATCCTTGCTCCACATCCTCTCCAGCATAAGCTGTCTTCTGTGTTTTTGATCTTAGCCTTTCTGACAGGTGTAAGGTGGTATCTCAGAGTCGTTTTGATTTGCATTTCCTGGATAATTAGGGATGTTGAGCAATTCCTTAAATGTCTTTCAGCCATTTGAACTTCCTCTCTTGAGAATTCTCTGTTTACCTCTATAGCCCATTTCTTAATTGGACTGTTGGGCATTTTGATGTCTAATTTCTTGAGTTCTTTATATATTCTGCATATCAGCCCTCTGTCAGATGTGGGGTTGGTGAAGACCTTTTCCCATTCTGTAGGCTGTCTCTTTGTCTTGTTGACCATGTCCTTTGCTCTGCAAAAGCTTCTCAGTTTCAACAGGTCCCATTGATTGATTGTTTCTCTCTGTGTCTGTGCTACTGGTGTTATATTTAGGAAGTGATCGCCTGTGCCAATGTGTTCAAGACTACTTCCTACTGTAGATGTAACCGGCTTGTTAAATAAGAAACACAGAACTGATTGCAGAGTTAAAAACCACAAGGTCGGAGCAAGAGCAGAAAACCTTACCCTTCAGTGCTTCTGCTGTTCTTCCTCTCTGCCACAGACCTACTTCTGTGTGTCCTGTCTATTTAAAGACTTTCTGTTCTGTTTTCTCATTGGTTGTAAACCCAGCCACATGACCTCCTCATCACTGCCTGTTTGTACAAACCTCCAGGTCTTCTATGGTTGGTATTGAGATTAAAGGCATGTGTCTGCCATGCTGGCTGTGTCCTTGAACACACAGAAATCTGCCTAGCTCTGCCTCCCAAGTGCTGGGATTAAAGGCGTGCCCCACTACTGCTCAGCTTCTGCTCTGGCTTGCTCTGACCTCAAGGCAACTTTATTGACATACAAATAAAATCACATCTCAATACAAATAAAATATCACTATATCCTACTCTCTCTTCTATCAGGTTCAGAGTAACTGGATATATGTTGATGTCTTTTATCCACTTGGACTTAAGTTTTGTGCACGGTGACAGATATGGATCTATTTGCAGCCGAAAATGTAAAATTTACACATATGAATGAGGTTGTAGATGATACCTTAATACATGTTAAATGATATAATTGTTAAATGATGTCACATACATACATATCATTAAATATTTTGTGGTGGAAACATTCAAAATTACTATCTATTAGCACTTTAAATTTTGAATTATTCAGTTGTTGCCTATACAAAACCACTGTAACAGCACACCAGAACTTTTGATTCATATCTAGGTAAATGTTATTAACCTACATCCCAACATTTGTTTATCATGTAAGTGAATAAAGTGACAGAGTAGATGCTATTTGATTTACATGAAATTTATTTTACCTACATGGACAGTTTACACTTATTATGAAAATGCTCCACTAAAATATTATCTTATCATTTGTGAGTTCATGTAATAAATACATGAAATAATTAATGAGTGGATTACAATGTTTGAAATTCATATGGCAAAAAGAAAAAAGAAAAAATCCTGAAAATGTTTTAACTTCAGTTTGAAGAAACAAAATTTCCTCATATACTTGTATCACAATCATAATAACTGAAAACTGACTCTTAAATGACTTGCATGTTACCAGGTAAAATATGGGTAATTGAGATTGAATAGTGAAAAATAAAATAATAGGCATAAGGCTAATCAGCAGTGATTCACTGAAATAAAAAAAAGAACACAAATGTAAGGACATGTTAAAACACATTAAAAGGGCATGTTAAAAATTTCAATTTGTATTTACTTTTTATATTTTTACCTCTATTCTTTTATAAAACAACAAATCATAGCAATTAAAATATAATAAGATAAAATAAAAATGATCAAGTCAAAGTCAGACAAAGCAAACAAATAGAAGAAAAAGAGCCCCAAAAGAAGACACAGGAATCAGAGAACCATTCATTCACACATTCATAAGTCCCATAAGAATACTAAACTGAAAGTTATAATATATATGCAGAGGATCTGGTGCAGACTTGTGTAGACCTTGTGATTGCAACTTCAGTCTCTATGAGTTCATATGAGCTTTGTTTGACTGATTTAGAGGACCTTGTAATGCTGATATCCTCCCTCCATCCTCTCTGATTCCTACATTCATCTGACTCCTCTTCCTAGGGATTTCTGACCTCTAAAGGGAGGGATTTCATGAAAATAGACCATTTAGAGCTGTAGTTGCAAGGTCCTTCTCTATCTCTGTCTGTCTCTCTTTCTTCAAAATGTTTGGTTGTGGATCTCTACATTTGTTCCCTATTGCAACAGGAGGAAACATCTCTGATAGCTGAAAAATACTCAAATCTATGAATATAGCAGAATATAATTAGGGAGCATTTTGTTGTTAATATTTTTTAGACTAGTAGTACTTGGTTTTACCCTAGGTCTGTGGAAAATATAGTCACTGATTATTGGTCATCTAGCAGTGTTGTGTATGGATTTCATCTCTTGGAGCGGGCCTTAAGTCAAACCAGACAATGAATGGTTATTCCCACCAGCTTTGTGCCACAATTGTCCTAGCATATTTTTCAGGCAAGATAGATTGTATGTCAAGATTCATTTGGTGACAAGAGATTGCCAATTGGCACTCCATCTCCATCATTATTGGGAGACTTAATTAGGATTGCCCTTGTATATTTTAGGAAGATTCCACTGCACCATGTTTCCCTACCACTCCTTATATGCATGCCTTTTAATTCTAGCCTTCATTCCCTGGATTCCCTCTCTCAAACCAATCTCAGCTCCCTAAACATGTGATGCTCCCATTCCCATTGCCCTACCCTAGTTCACCCATAAAAACTGTCCAATGAAATCAGGCTGTTCCCTACTTTCTATTCTATTTTCCCAATCTATGGAGATCTGTGGGCTCCTCCCTAGTCCCTTCCTTTATGCCTAACCTCTCTGGATCTTTAGCCTGTAACTTGGTCATTCAATGGCTAAGTATCCACATATAAGTGAATACATGCCATATTTATCTTTCTGGGTCTGAGTTACCTCACTCAGGATGATTTTTTTCTAGTTCCATCCAAAAGTCTAAAAATTGGAGGATGTCATTTTTTTTTTTTACCAGAGCTGAGGACCAAACCCAGGGCCTTGTGCTTGCTAAGCAAGCACTCTACCACTGAGCTAAATCCCTGACCCAAGGATGTCATATTTTTTAGCATCTGAGTAATGCATCATTGTCTACATGTACCACAATTTCTTTCAACATTCTTCAGTTGAGAGACATCTAGGTTGTTTCTGATTTCTGGCTATTAGGATTATAGCACCATTAAACATAGTTGAGCAAGTGTCCCTGTGGTTGGATAAAGTGTACTTTGTGTATATACAAAAGAGTGGTATAGTTGGATCTTGAGATAGATTGAGTTCCATCTTTCTGAGGCACTTCCATATGGATTTCCACAGTGGTATACACAGTGGTTTTCACTCCCATTAGCAATGAAGGAGTGTTACCCTTGCTCCTCATCCTCATTTGCATGAGCTGTGCCTTGTATTATTGATGTTAGCCATTCTGACAAATGAAAGATGTAATCTCAAAGTTGTTTTGACTTGCATTTCCCTGATAGCTAAAGTTGTTGAATTTTTCTCTGTTTCCTCTATTGAAAAGTCTCTATTTAGATATATGGCTCATTTTTAAGTTGGGCTACTTGTTTCTTGATATATAGTTTCCTGAGTATTTTATATATTTTAGATATTAGTCCTCTATTGGATTTGAAATTCTTAAAAAATTTTACCATTATGTAGGCTGCCTCTTTATCCAAAGCATTTTGTCCTTTGCCACGTGGAAGCTTTTCAATCTCATGAGGGTCTGTTCATTAATTTTTTTTCTTAATGCTTCTGCTATCAATGTTCCATTCAGAAAGTCTTCAACTGTGCCAATGAGATCAAGGCTATTTCCCCCACTCTCTCCTATAATGTTTAGTTTTACCTGGTTTTATGTTGAGGTGTTTAATACAATTGGGGTTGAGATTTGTGCAGGGTGGTAGGTATGAATCTATTTGTATTCTTCTAACACAGTGGAAGGTCTCACCATTTCTGGTCTCAAGTTGTACTTTAAAGCTATAGTGATAAAAAATAAACAGCATGATATTGGCATAAAATATACAGGTTGAACAAAGGAATCAACCCACATGTCTATGGACAACTTATTTTTGATAAAGCAGCCAAAAATATACACTGGAAAAAATAGTGTTATCAGAAAATGGTGCTGGTCAAATTGTATGGCTGCGTGTAGAAGAATGCAAGAAGATCCAATATGCCAATTTCTTAAGTTGTCAGTATGGTTACCTTTCTCTTCTGCTCTTTTGTAGAACCCAATTTGTACCACTGTGCAATAGAGAAATATCACATTTCACTTATCCATTCTTCTGTTGAGAGACATCTAGGATGTTTCCAATTTCTGGATTTTATGGAGAGAGCAGCAATGAACATGGATTAGCAAGTGTCCTGGTGGTAGAATGAAATGTCCTTTTTCTATTTGCCCAAGAATGATATCACTGGATCTGAGGTAGATTGATTCCCAACTTGCTAAGTAATCATCATACTGATTTTCATAGCAGCTGAACAAGTTAGCACTACCATCAGCAATAGGGGGAAGTTTCCCTTGTTCCACATTCTCACCAGCATGAGCTGTCACTTGTGTTATTGATCTTAGCCATTCTGACATGTATAAGATGGAATCTTTTTTATTTGCATCTCCATGATGGCTAAGGATGTTGAACATTTTTTATTAAGTGTCCCTCAGCCATTTGAGTTTCCTTTATTGAGAATTCTCTGTTTAGATCTGTACCCCATTTTTAATTGGTTTTTTGATGCCTGGTTTCTTGAGTTCTTCCTATGTTTTGTATACTATTCCTCTCTCAGATGTAGAGTAGGTAAAAAAAAAATTCTTTTCCCATTCTGTAGACTGGTGGCTTGTCCTAATGACAGTGTCCTTTACCTTACAGAAGTTTTTCAGCTTCAGGAGGTCTGATTTATTAACTGTTGATATTAGTGCTTGTGCTAATAATGTTTAGGAAGTCTTTCCCTGTGTCAACAAGTTCAAGGCTATCCCCTTTTCTATTCTATCAGGTTCACTGTATCTGGTTTTATGTTGATTGTTTTTATCAATTTGAACTTGAGTTTTATGCAGAGTAATTAGTATGGATCTATGTGTATTCTTCTACATGCAGTCGTCCAGTTTAATCAGTACCACTTGTTGAAGATGCTTTCTTGATCCCAATCTGCATTTCTGGCTTCTTTATTTAAAATAATCAGGTGTCCATAGGTAAATTAATTTATACTTAGGCCTTCAATTTGATTCGATTTATCAATCTGTCTGTATTTATGTCAATACCACAGTGTTTTTATTATTATAGCTCTGTATTACAACTAGAAATTGGGAATGGTGAGCCCTCCAGCAGTTCTTTTATTGTACATGGTTGTTTAAACTGTCCTGGGATTTTTGGTTTTCCATATGAAATTTAGAATTGTCTTTCAAGGTCTGTGAAGAATGTGTTGGAATTTCATGGGGATTGCATTGACCCTGTAGATTGCTTTTGACCACTTTTACTATGTCAAGCCTACCAATCTATGAGCATGGGAGATTTTTCCATCTTCTAATATCTTTTCCAATTTATTTCCTCAGAGATGAGATTTTTATTATACATGTCTTTCACTTGCTTGATTAGAATCACCCCAAAATATTTGAGGCTATCATGAAAGGTGTTGTTTGCTAATAAAGATACTTTGACTTCTTCCTTTCCAATTTGTATCCCCTTGATCTCCTTCATTTGTCTTATTGTGCTAGCTAAGACTTCATGTACTAAACTGAATAGGTATGTAGAGAGTGGACAGCCTTGTGTTGTTCCTCATTTAAGTGGAATTTTATTGAATTTCTTTCCACTAAATATTGGCTATAGGTATGGTGTAAATTTTCTTTATTATGGTTAGGTCTGACCTTTGTGTCATTAATTTTTCCAGAATGTTTGTCATGGAGAAGTGTTAGATTTTGTCAGAATCTACCTGTAATGAGATGATCATGTTTTCTTTTTCCTTTCAGTTTGTTTATATGATGGATTATATTTATTGGCTTTTACATATTGAACCATCCCTGATCTCTGGGATGAAGCATACATGAGCATGGTGGGTGACCATTTTGTGTATTTGTGTATTTAGTTTGCAAGTATTTTATTGAGTGCTTTTGGGTTTATGTTCATAAAGGAAATTGGAGTGAAATTCTCTTTCATTGTTGGATATTTATGTGGTTTGGGTATCAGGGTAATTGTGGCCTCATAAAATGATTTGGACAATGATGTATCAGGAATCTTAAAGAGTCTTATTAATAAAAACAAACCTGAGGCCAATTATTGGAGTGAAAGCTGGAAGATCAGAGAAGCAGAACAAGCCACAGCTACCTCACCTTGCCAGTTCCTCAGCTGATCCTGTTTCCTCAGTCTGGAAGCCTCTGAGTCCTCATCCAGAATGGATCTCAGCTGAACTGTGCTTCTCCAAAGCCTAAAAGCTTAACCAGCCAAATGCTTAACCAGCCAAATGCTGCTAGTTTCTGGTCTTCTTCAGGCCTTATATAATCTTTCTACTTTCTACCCTCACTCCCTGGGATTAAAGGCTGGATTTCTGGGATTAAAGGCGTGTGTCAGCATGCCTAGCTGTTTCTAATGTGGCCTTGAACTCAGAGATCCAGAGGTATTTCTGTCTCTGAAATGCTAGGATTAAAGGTGTGTGCTACCACTGCCTATCCTCATGTTTAATATTGTGGCCGTCCTGTTCTCTGACCCCAGATAAGTTTATTTCGGTGAATACACAATATTTCTGGGAATACAATACCACCACATTTCCCCTGTTTTTGTCTAAAATTTAATAAAGCTTATAACTAATACAAGAAAAATCATATCCATTAAGTATATACGATATACACAGTCAAGATTACATTAATGATGTCTAGTCCATTAACATTTGACACATTCAGGTGAAAAACTCCATTATAAATAACAATGTTGAGTCCAGTAACATTTGATAAACTCAGACAAAAAATTTTCATTACTTATCCTATTTAAAACAAGTAGCTCCTTTTTAAAAGTAGATTCAAAAACTGATCTTTTTTCTTATCATATTCATATTATCTCTTTTTTCTTTTCATAAAAGTTTCAATAATCTACCTTTTGTCTTTTTATATCTTCCCCTTTTTCTTTTTAGTGTAGATTCAATGATCTACCCATTTATCCTATTATTTCTTTATCTTTTTTCTCAGGGTAGATTCAGTGATCTACCTCATATCTATATTCTCCTTTTTCTTTTTTAAACAAAAACTCTATTTTGGGGTTAATTGTCAAGTCCTGTATCATTTGTCCAGCTGCTGCATAATGAGAAAGTGCAGGGCTTGTTTCAAGTCCTTGTTCAAGTAGTCTGTCAGGCTGGATCATCCCAGCTAGCCATCAAAATTGTCCTGAGTAGTTTGTAGTCCAAAGTCGATCTTTCCATGGTGTTAATCAGCTTAATGGCTTTATCATAGTCCATCTGGAATCATCATCCTTTTGAAGATTTCAAAGTCACTGTTAGGAGTGATCATGGTTCCCTGTAGATTTTTTTTTTTCCTACTCTGTGGTTTGGAGCAATCACAGTCTGATAAATGTCTGTCTCTCAGAACCACAAACATTCTTCCCTAGAAGAGAATATCTTCACAGCAATTTCTCCCCACCATTTGTCTTGCCAAACGTTTCCAAACTGACCTTTGCCAATGCTCTCTTGTAACACAATGGTCCTGGCAATTCTCTGAACAAGCAGCAGTAAACCATTTGTCCCAGGTAGCAGCACCACTGCAGTCACCAACACAAAGTGAAGAAGCCAGCAACTCGGACCAGCAGCTGCTGCCTCCATGGTCCCACCACTGCTTGTGGCTCCGCCCCCGGCCGAAGCTTCTCCTGGGTTGGCCTCAAACTTGGGATCCTCCTGCCTCTGCCTTCTTCAGTAAATCCTACCAGCGTGTATCACCACAACTGGCTGAAGGTAGCTTGGGTCTGAGCTGGGGCCCGCAAGGCCACAGGCAAGCAACTTTTTTGCAAATTCATACCATGAATGTGGGATGCCAGATGTAGCAGTTATCTTAAAGAGTCATTAATAAAATCAAACCTGAGGCCAATTATTGGAGTGAAAGCTGGAAGATCACAGAAGCAGAACAAGCTACAGCTACCTCACCTTGCCAGTTCCTCAGCTGATCCTGTTTCCTCAGTCTGGAAGCCTCTGAGTCCTCATCCAGAATGGATCTCAGCTGAACTGTGCTTCTCCAAAGCCTAAAAGCTTAACCAGCCAAATGCTTAACCAGCCAAATGCTGCTAGTTTCTGGTCTTCTTCAGGCCTTATATAATCTTTCTTCTTTCTACCCTCACTCCCTGGGATTAAAGGTGTCTATTCCTATTTTGTGGAATGATTTAAGGAGTAGTGGCATTAATTTTCTTTGAAATGTGATAGAATTCTGGGCTAAAACCATCTGGTCTTGGTTTTGTTTTTGTTTGTTTTTTTGTTTTGTTTTAGTTTTGGTTTTGGTTTTGGTTGGGAAACTTTTAATGGCTGCTTCTATTTTATATGAGATTATAGGTCTGCTAAACTGCTTATTTGATCTTGATTTAATTTTGTTAAGTGGTATCCATTTCTTTTATATTTTAGAATTTGGTGGAGTACAAATGTTTAAAGTATGTCTTCTGATTCTCTGAGTTTCTTGGTGTCTCTTATTATGTCACCCCTTTCTATTTCTGACTTTGATGATTTGGACATTCTCTCTTTGCCTTTTAGTTAATTTGGATAAGGGTTTGTTATCTTATTGAATTTCTGAAAAAAAAAAAGAAGAAGAAAGAAAATTTCCCTGTGATTTTGTTGAAGATATTTTTCTGGGACTTTGAGTTGGAATTCTTCACCTTCTTTTATCACATTATTCTTAGTTTGGGTCTTTTTGTAGTGTCTCAGTTTTCCTGGATGTTTTATGTCAGAAGTTTTTTAGATTTATCATTTTCTTTGACCAATACATCCATTTCTTCTATCATATCTGATAGAAGGCCTGAGATTCTCTCTTATGGGGGACCAGCCTCCACACTTATATACCCCAGGAACTCTTAAGGAATGAAGCATAAGATACTTAGTTAGAAACAAAGAGGGAAGAGAAAACACAGGATAGACTCAGGTTGGCCTGGATCCTTATCCATTGACCCAGAACATTATTCCAAAGGTCTATTTATAGCAATGCCAAGAGGTGGAGCAAAACACCTCCCCCTTGCTAGTTCCAAAATGCCTGTACTCAGTCAGGCCTGTGGTCCAATCATCCTCTCTATGTAGACCTGCTGGGTAAAGCCACTAGGAAACCAGAAAATTGGCTACAACACTCTCTTCCATCTCTTGTATTCTGTTGTTGAAGCTTGCCTCTGTAGCTCCCATTCAAATTCCTAAATTTTTCATTTTCATAATTCCCACAGTTTGTGTTTTCTTTATTCTATTTCTATTTTCAGGTCTTGAACAGTTTTGTTCATGTCCTTCTACTGTCTATTTGTTTTATCATGTGTTTCTTTGAGGGATTTATTAATGTCCTCTTTAAGGATCTCTATCATCTTCATATGGGCTGTTTTAAGGTTTTATCCCCTTGGTTCTCAACTATGTTGAGATTTTCAAAGCCTGCTGTGGTAGAGTTGCTGGGCTCCAGTGGAAACATATTTTCCTAGCTGTTATTGATTGCATTTTTACACTGGCATCTAAGCATCTTTCATTTTGTGTCTATTGGATGAGTGTTTTGCTCCTTGGTTTCTGCTTCCTCCCTGGATTAGGAGAGTGTGAAGGTTGTGTGCTGTCTGGCATGAAATTTTCTGTGGACCTGTTTCTCTAGCCTGCTTAGCTGGTGTTTCCAAGGGTATGGCTGCTGGTATTATATGCTGGTATAATGTGATGAGTTGAAGGAAGATATGTTAGAGAGGAAAATCTTGTGTTCCATTGGGGATGAGGTCAGAAAGGAAAGGAAGAACACAGTAAGTATTCTGCTACAGAACTGATGGGTCTGGAGGGGCAGAAAGAGAAGTAAAGACAAGCAGTCAGCCTACCTGCCTCCCAGGTAGGAGTGGCCCTTAGGTTAGCAAGAGGTTAGCTGGGTTTGGGGGCTGGTACAAATTAAGAAGTGTCAGCAGGGAATTTGGAAAAGAAAAGTCTGTGGGATTCACAGGATATGGGAGTAGAAGACAGAGAAGGCTGTCACACGTGTTCTGCTTCAAAGATGAGAATGAGACTAGGGGTGAGTTGGAAATAGAAAACAGAAGGTGAGATGAAGATCTGCAATCAGGCTTCCTGGTTCTACTTTTCAAAGTTTTTAAATTCAATTTTCATTAAATCTGTATTATAAATACAGCCAAAGGGCAGGCAACATATGGACTGATGATTATTTCTGGTAAGAAAACCACACTCCACATACATTAATTCTAAAATTTTCCAAACAAACATTTTAGGGGTTATTTCTATGTGGCATAAGGCAAATAATTAATTAAGAGGCTTTAGGTAGCATTAATTTGTTCTACAGACTCAGTGAGGAAATTATTTGCCCATATGCTTCTGATTCCCGCACCTGTCTCACCTTGGCATGGCAGTCTCCTCACATTTTCCTGATCTTTCTAGACTTTACCAAGGACAGAACCACTGGCAGGTACTGCCAAGCTTCCTGCAAAGAAAGGGGATCCAGAAATTCAATCATGGAATTAGGAAATATACTTTGTATGTGATACTTGTTTAAATATAATCTTAAGATATATAGCACATTCTTGAAAATATTTTATTTAAAATTACTCCTAAAAAAAGATATCCCCTACAGTATACACACACACACACACACACACACACACACACACACACACACTCAAGAATTATAAAGCAGATTAACCTCAAATAATTTAATTTTTCACAAAGCCTATTGCAATGTTTTTGGAGAACAAAGGAATTGATTTGTGTGTCCTCTAGCATTTAATGTACATAAAAATTACCTAGGTATTAAAAATACATATATTATTAGGTTCCAAATTAAATAACTATTAATTCTAAATTTATGAAATGTTGTTACAATACTACTGGGCAAGCCTAATAAAAACTCACTGCCTTTATCTATAGTTTTGTCTTCTTCACTCCATAACATCTATTGGACCTCTATACAGTAATATTATCTTAACATGATGGAAAAGGAACTGATTGTAAAATTTGAATGTGATCTAAAATTACTCCTTTAACATCATTGACTTCCTATTCACTGCATTAAAGTAAAATCATCCTCACCAAATTGAAAAGAAAAAGAAACAAAACTATGAAATGGAAAATTAAATCCAAATCAGTTAAAAGAAAAGAAATGTTTTTACTAGTTACAGATATAATGATGTTTCTCTTCTCTGTTTTGTATAATTTAGAGGACTAGAGAGGCTGCCAAATGCTATAGAGATTTAAATATCATTAAATAAGCCTAATAAAATGATAGAAAAACAGAAACGGATGGCCACAACAAAGAAATATGAAATGAAATATCTCTCAATTATGTCAACAAACATATTAAATTTAACTGTGTGGGTTAAAAAGAAATAAAATCCAGCAAGTGGAAAGAGAACACCCAGTTATATCATAAGCCAACAGTCATTTTAGTAAAAAGCTGAAATTCCAAGGAAATAGCCCACTGTCTTCTTTTACTAAATTAATGTCATTTATTTAAACTCACTAGCTAAATTTGGCAAGTGTAATAAGATCATGAGACTTGACACTGGAAAGTCTCTCAGCAATTTATTTCAAACTTTTCATTAAAAATTATGGAAGTTTACTATACTGTGAAGAATATATCTGGATACAAATAAGTCAAACATAAACCATAATTCCAGAACCAGAATGTTAAAATGGTTCATCTTGATTGGCAAATTGATCAGAATTAGAACGACCATGGTAAAAATCACTTCAGCATGCCTGTGAAGGAGCTTCTAAAGTGGGTTTACTGTGGTGGGATGATCCACCTTAAGTGTGGACAGAATCATCCCCTGGACTGGGGTCTTATGAAAATATGGAAAAGACCTGAGCCACAGCATTCAAGTCTGTGTGCTTTGTAATTTTGCATACAATGTGATGAGCAGCCTTTCCCTCCTATTGGTATGACTGTCCCATGATAGTGACCTGTACTGTCAATATGTGAGCAAAACAATCTTTTATCCTTAAGTTTCCATTGTCAAGTATTTTGTCACAACAACAGACAGAATTAGTTACTAATTCAAACTCCCATCTTCAATTTTATATTATGTGCAACTTTCTACTGAATATAAATTGAATCACAAGTTAATTGGTCACCATGTTCATTGTGTAATATAGTAAAACAATAGCAGAGTAAGTTATAAATACCGGCTAAGGCCTCATGACCTCATGCAGAAATATGGCTCATAATAGACATAAGTGTCTCTGTACTATTTTGCTAAGAATATATATGTACATATATATTAATATTTATGTTTTTAAATTTTTTGTCATGTAATATAACATCAACTGAAAAATATCCATAGTTATTATCACAGTTAAGTTATAATACACTGAATACTAAGCATTCCTCAAAGTACATTACCATCTATTCTGAAATGTATCATACTTTTGCAGTTATATGTGGGACAGTTATATCATGTTAGGTGGGATTATGACTTGATTTTGTTTTCATTTTGGAAACTAAGCATGATGTAAGGAGATGTGATTATGTGTCAACTTGACAAGGTGTGGATTTGCAATGGCTAATAATCTTGGTTATCAGCTTAACTGTATCTGGAATCATGTAAAACCTAAGAGGTATGCCTATGTGGGATTTTCTTGATTATATAATTACATTTGGGAAGATCTACCCTAAATCTGTATCATTTGAGTTTGGAAGACGTACTCTAAATCTTGGCCACATCTTCTGGTGGCAGTCCACATAAAAAGATACAAAAGAAGGAAGCTTTTTTGGCCTCCTTGCCCTCACTCTCATTGGCAAGTTCATCTATCCCATTTCTGAAGCATTAATTTGCTGGTATTAGAACACATTCTTTTGAGATTCCAACATAGACTGAAGACCAACAGAGACATTAAGCTTTTCGGTCAGCGAACAGCTATTGTTTGACCAGATGGAACTCAGCCTGTAAGCCACTGTAATAAATCCTCTTTGAATGTATCTCTATTTGATCTATTAGTTCTGTTCTATGGTGAACCCTTTTAAGTACCCATGCTTACTTACTGGGTCAAAGTCGCCTGATATAGCACAAGAAATTAAATCAGGCTCCGGTTGAAGGGGCCACAGCATAACTGAGACTGTGACAATTTTATTGAGAGCAATCAGACTTGTTATACTTTTATCAGAAACAGAATATAATGGCAATTGCCAAGATCAATACAGTTGTAGTTGCCAGGAAACAATGAAGTGTGCAAGCTATACAGAGAACACAAGATTAATGTCTAAGACTAATTGTCTCATCAAGTTTCCATGCTTGTTTGACTACTATGGGAACATACAGAGAAACACAATGGCCTGAACAATTTACTGTCCAAGGGAGGAAGTACATCAGTCTCTCAGGAACTGAAAGGCATGTTGTGTCACAGGAGCCATGGACTCTAAACTTAAAAGCCTATGACACATGCCTCTCACAGTAGGCAGGCCAACTCCATGGTTCCCTGCAAACCATGACTACTAGGTCCTCTGCATAGGCAAGACAATTGTGTAGTTTGATCTGCTTTAAGTATCCCCTAACAGTGGGATCAGGATCCATCCCTGGTGCATGAGCAGGCTTTTTGGAGCCCACTGCCTATGGTGGAATAACTTACACAGCCTTAGAG
Source organism: Onychomys torridus (assembly GCF_903995425.1). Taxonomy (NCBI): domain Eukaryota; kingdom Metazoa; phylum Chordata; class Mammalia; order Rodentia; family Cricetidae; genus Onychomys; species Onychomys torridus. Next base: position 78,114,305 of record NC_050455.1, read on the forward strand.
CAGGGGGAGGAGCTTGGACCTCTCTCAACTGAGTGCACCAGGCTCTGCTGACTCCACATGGGAGGCCTTGCCTTGGAGGAGGTAGAAATATGGAGTGGGTTGAGGGAGGAAGCTGGGGGAAGGAGGGAGAAGAGGGGGATCTATGGTTGATATGTAAAATGAATAGAAAATTTCTTAATAATAATAAGAAGAATATGCCAACACATCAATAAGTTGGATGTGAATATGAGGATTGCCTTAGTTTCACCTGAAGGACTTCTCAAACATATTTCTGATCCTATGCCTATAGTGTTTCTCATTCAGCAGGTCTGGGATGGAGGTTTTGCTGCAGCACTTGGATAACCACAGTGCTAGACTGTGAATTTAAATGTTTCTATGTATATTTTCCTTCATATTTAACTGTTTAAACTAATATTTAGAGTGTAATGTTTAGCAATTATTAAAATTATCTTTATTATTTTGTTTATGTGTGTTTTTAAATTTTTTAAATTTATTTATCTTACATCCCCACCAGTTTCCCCTCCCCCTTCTCTTCCCAGTTTCTCCCCCAACTCCCTTCTGCCCATCTACCCCACATCCACACCTCCTCCTCCACTTCTATTTAGAAGAAAGAAGGCCTCTAAAGGGTATCAACAAAACATGGTGTATCAGGTTGCAGGAGGACTAAGAACTTTGCCTTATATTAAGTCTGGGTAAGTCAACCAAGTATGAGGAATAGGGTCCCAAAAGCCAGCAAAAAGAGTCAGAGACAGCCATTGCTTCCACTGTTAGGAGTCCCACAAGAAGAACAAGCTACACAACTGTAACATAAATGAAGAAGGCCTAGGTCAGTCCCTTGCAGGCTCCCTGGTTGTTGATTCTGTCTCTGTGAGTACCTAAGAGCCCAAGATAGTGATCCTGTGGGTTTCCTTGTGATGTCCTTGACCCTTCTGGCTCCTACAACCATTCCTCCATCTCTTCAGCAGGATTTTCTGAGTTCAGCCTAATGTTTGGCTGTGGTTCTTGGCATCTGTTTCTACCAGTTGCTGGATGAAGTCTCTCTGACGACTATTGAGTTAGGCACCCATCAATGAGTATAGCAGAGTATCATTAGGCATCATTACATTGACATTTTTTTCTCCAGTCCTATTTGGTTCTATCCTATGACTCTAGACTATTCACCCTTTGGGTCCTGGTGCTCCAGGCAGTGTCAGGATGGGCTACCTCTGTGGTAATAGGCTGGACCAGTCATTGATTACCCACTCCCACAATCTCTGTGTCACCCTTATCCCAGCATCCATAGGCCTAAAGACTGAAGGTTATGTGACTGTGTTAGTGTTGCAATCCCTCCACTAGAAGCCTTGCCTGGTCACAGAAGATGGCCAATTCAGGCTATAAATTTCCTATTGCTAGGAGTCTTAGCTGGAGTAATCCTTCTGGATTTCTGGGAGTTTTTCTTGCACCAGGATTTGACCCACTTTCCAGTTGGCTCTTTCAGTATTCCCCCACCAATTCAACCACACCTCATGTTCCCATTCTAATCCATCTTTAATTCACTGCTTTTATTTCCTCTTCCATGGAGATCTAAGTATTCCCCTTGAGCACTTGTTATAACCTAGTCTCTCTGGGAATGTGGAGTGTAGCATGGTTATCCTTTATAGCTAATATCCACTTTTTTTTTGCAGCTAAAGTTTATTTTTATTTTTAATTGGATTCTTTTTATTGTTGTTTCTCCTGTTTTTATTCTCTTTCACAGTTCTCCCTCCCTTCCTTCCACTCACTCCCTGCCAACTTCTCCAACCCACCCCCATCTACTACTTAAAAAGGGTAAGGCCTCCCATGAGGAATCAATAAGGCCTGATAACTTCAGTTGAGGCAGGACCAACCTCCCAGCCCCATGTATCAAGGCTGAGTAAAGCATCCAAACAGATTGAATGGCCTAAAAATGCCAGCTCATGCACCAAGGACAGATCCTGGTCCTACTGCCAGGGGTCCCACAAACAGACCAGGTTATAAAACTGTTGCCCACAAGCAGAGGTCCTAGTTCAGCACCATGCAGCCTCATTAGCTGTCAGTCTAGTGTCCATTTGCTCCCACAAGTTTGGGTCATCTGCTTCTGTGGGTTTCCCCTTCAGGATCTTGACCCTCCTAGCTCCTATGATCCCTCTTCCCTCTCTTCTATTAGACTCCTGTAGCTCAGCCTGGTGCTTGGATGTTGGTCTCTGTATCTGCTTCTATCAGTTACTAGATGAAGGTTCTATGATTATAGTTAGGGTATTCACCAATCTGATGGCAGGGGAAGGCAAGTTCAGACACCCTTTCCACTATTGCTAGGGGTATTAGTTGGGGTCATCCTTGTGTACCCGAGAATTTCCCTAGCGTCAGATTTCTTCATCACCTCTTAATGGATCCCTATATCAAGATATCTCTTTCATTGCTCTTCCACTCCATCCCTCCCCCAACCATTCCAATCCCTCATGTTTTCATCCCCCTCTCCTCCTCTTACTGTCTTCCACTCCCAGTTTTCCTCAAAGATTTCATCTCTTTCCCCTTCCCAGAGCAATCCATGCATCCCTCTTAGGTTCTTCCTTGTTATCTAGCTTCTCTGGAGCCATGGGCTGTGATCTTGTGACCCTTTGCTTTACAACAAGTATCCACTTAAGAGTGAGTACATACCATGCTTGTCTTTCTGGGTCTGGGTTACCTCACTCAGGTTGATTTTTCTAGTTTCATCCATCTGTCTGCAAATTTCATGATGTCATTGTTTTTTATAAGCTGAGTAATACTTTGCTGTGTATATGTACCACATTTTTTTAATCCATTCTTCAGTTGAGGGGTATCTAGATTGTTTCTAGGTTCTGACTATTACAAATGCTGCTATGAACATAGTTGAGCAAGTATCCTTGTGTTATGACTGAGCATTCCTTGGGTACACGCCCAAGTGTGATATCACTGGGTCTTGAGGTAGACTGATTCCCAATTTTCTAAGAAGTCACCATACACATTTCCAAAGTGGCTGTACAACTTTGCACTCCCACCTGTAGCTGGAAGTTTTCCTGTGTCCCATCCAGTCTGCAGCTGCTCAGACCCAAATAAACACACAGAGGCCACTAGCTCAGGCTTCCTACTGACTAGCTCTTACACTTAAACTCAGCCCATTGTTTGTTAATCTATATATTGCTATGTTTTCAAGGCTTTACCTGTGTGTCATTACATGCTGCTCCCTGGATGGCAGGCTGGCATCTCCTCAGTCAGCCTTCCTCTTCCCAGAATGTTTCTTGTCTGCTTATCCTGCCTATACTTCCTGTCTGGCTACTGGCCAATCAGCATTTTATTAAACCAGTGTACAAAAGCATTATCCCACAGCATTTTTTTCTTTCAGTTTGTTTGTGTGGTGGATTATATTGACAGATTTTTGTATTTTGAACCATCCCACCATCTCTGGGATAATGCCTACTTACTCATGATAGATGACCTTTTTGACATGTTCTTGGACTCATTCATGTGCTAGCATTTTATTAAGTATTTTTACGCCAATGTTCATGTGGGAGATTGGTCTATAATTCTCTTTCTTTGTTGAATCTTTGTTTGGTTTGGATATCAGGGTAACTGTGGCCTCATAAAAAATAATTTGGCAATGATCTTTCTGTTTCTATTCTGTGGAATAGTTTGAGGAGTATTGGTAATAGGTCTTCTTTGAAAGACATATTGAATTTTATACTAAACCCATCTGGTCCTAGGGGATGGGTTTTTTTTTTTTTTTTTTGGTGGGGGAGACTTAATGACTACTTCTATTTCCTTGGGAGTCATAGGTCTATTTAAATTGTTTTCTGATCTTTATTTAATTTTAGTAAGTGGTATCTATCAAGAAAATTGTCTATTTCTTTTAGATTTTCCAATTTTGTGGAGTATAATTTTTTGAAGTATAACAATTACAGCTTGTATATAAAATGATTCTAGAGAGATATGCCCCAAATATAAATAATGCCATCACATGAACTAGAGTCCAGAGTAAATAAAGGGGGATTGAAGGAAGAAAGCTGAACATCAGCATTCATTATGACCTGCAACTACATTGCAGGGACAATGTGACAAACTTTCTCATGCTTATTGTGTTGACATTGTGGTCATAGTTGTATCTCCTTCTAAACTTGGTGCCAAAATAAGCCTTTTCTTCCTTAAGTTTCTTCCTTCAAGTATGTTTTCACAATATTTTAAAGTAACTAATAACAAAAGTTGATGTCAGGATTGGGGTAATTGCTTTGATAAACATTAGTCAATGATGTGTAGGTCTTTGAAATGGGTTTGTTGGAGGAATATGAAAGAGACTTTAGATGTTGGATAAATAAGCTCTAAAATTCTGTAAATAGAACTTAATGGATTGTTCTTGTGGGAGTTTGGATGATCAGAGTGCTGACAGTACTGTAAATGGTATAAACCAGGCTCATAAAATTTCAGAGACTATTAAGAACTCTATCAGGAATTAGGATAGAAACCAATTATGTTACATTCTGGCAAAGAATCTGGTTTCATTCTGCCTTGTCATGAAAATGTGAGTGATTCTGGATTCAAAATTAATAGACTCAAAATTAATTCTTCTGTTTGGCAGAAGAAATTTTAAGATAGAATAACGTCCCATCTGTCACAGGTCTACCCATCACTGCTCTTAGACACATCTATAGTGAGAAGGAAAGGAATGAAACTTTAAATTTGTATTGTTTGCTGGAGAAAAAAGTATGAAGGAATTTTAAAGGGGAAGACAAGGCAGGAAGTAGCTGCAATTGTCAAAAAGAATAATGTCATAATGTGAAAACTGATTCTGCACACTGAGTCATGAGGATGGTATCCTGAGGACAAGAACACTGTCTTCAAATAGTATAACTTGTGAAAATGCAAATTCATTTGAAAAGAACGAGCCTGAAATTGGCAAGCTCCTAGATATATGTTCCTGCTCACAAACAACTACCTCTGAAAAAAATCTTCCCTGTTTAGCTGCCAAGGTACCCATAGACTAGTATAGCTGTAGTACAGGAGTCAGACTATATCTTGAACAAGCAGTAGAACTTGGTAGTATCATATATGTGATTTCATAATAATGCAAAATGTGAACATTATGGGACCATGGAAGTTTGTACAAATGTTCCATTAAGCAATTGAAACAGAATCAGATTCCATAGAAGGAGATCCTGAAAGACCATTGTGTAAAGCTGTGAAAATAGAGCCTAATTTACAATGGGGCCACAGGATATTCAATATGCCAGGGCAGTAAAATATGAAAACTGCTTAAAAGAGTTAATTGCACTGTTTTAACCTGACTCAGAAGAGAGCTTGAAAGTGTGACAGAAAGCAGAACTGGAGGGCCAGGGCTACTCACATTTGTTGGAACCCAGATGGTACCATTATAATCTGTAGGGTCCAGGATTGACTTAGAACTTTATAGTTTGCTATTTTCATTTCTACATTTGGATTTGTTCTATTGTTTTGTTGGTGTTTGTTTGTTTTGGTCATTCTCTGATTCTCATTTCCATGCTATCCTTCATTCCTCCTTTTTAGGATGTCAATGTTCCTCTGTGCCATGGTGTAACATTTTAATTATTTCATTGGATTCACAGTTCATATATTACCATGAGTCTCAGAAGAGACTTTGGAATTTGAACAGTTGACAGAAATAAAGCTTTGGGGTCAATAACAGATAAAAAGAATTGAACACTGAGGGAACTACATGATCTTGGGAGGATTGAAGACTGGGGATAGGTTTTTATGCTAAAGAAAAAATCATATGTTTGAGTGTCAATTTGAAGAGAATGTCTTTTATGATTATTAATAGTATTTATCTGGACTTGAAAATCATCTAGGTGACACATTTCTGTCCGTGTCTGTAAGGGTTTTCCCAGAGAGTTTAAAATGAGAAGAGAAAACCTGCCATAAATGGCAGCAGCACAATTTCATAGCCTGTAGTTTTATATGCTGAACCCCAACAGCATTCTCTTCCCCTCATTTCCTCTCATCCACTCCTCTCATCCTCTCTCTCATTCTCTCTATCTGCTTTTTTACTTCATACATAATTCAGACAGATGTCTCATATTCCCATCATTATGTTTTACCATGATCAAATGTATCTTATTTTTTAATGTAATGCCAAATGAAATCTTATTTCTTTAAGTAGCTTCTGTAAGGTATTTTGTTCCAACATGAATGGCTAAAACAGGTAACACAAAAATGGGACAAAACAACATTTTAACATTAGTCATATAAATATTCTGGTTTAAGCAATCATATTTAGCAATCATTATTTCATGTTTGGTGAGATCTAAAACTGGGATGTCAAATCACATTACTGGCACTCTATCTTATTTACAAATTAATTATAATAAATAAAGAATAAAATTTTAATGTTTGAAACTTATGGGTGTCTGGAGCTTTGAGGTGTAAATAGTAATTCACAATCCACTTTCAATACAACATTACCTTAATTATTGGGATCAATGCTTCAACATTTTATCATTACACCACTTACCAGAATGAATGTTATAAAGCTGCCACAAAAAAACATAAACTTAGTGAAGAAAAATTAATGTTAACAGAGTAAATGTACTGGGGGAAGACAGCAAAAATGATTGATGCAAAAAGCTTTGTTAAACTATAGGCATTTGAAAAATTGCTAGAGATAAATCAAATCATTCAACAAGTAATAATATATATAAGTGATACATAAAATTATTAATAATAAATAATAGTCTATATAAGTAAGCTCTTCATCTTAGAAGTAGAATTTAATCAGAAGCTATTTCAACAAAAGGAATGTCAAGCCTCAAATAATGACATTTTTGTTTGTACATAATTAAGGCACAGAATATTTGATATATATTTATTTTACTTATCAAAGATAAAAGGATTAAATGTCTGGTTAAAAAAAATAAGAGCATAATGAAAGTACAAGTGGTTTTAGTTTAGCCATCATTTTATAAAATTATCAGTTAGATAATTCTTTCCAAAGACTTATATGAAAACCTATTACTTAAAAAGCAACAGAATGGAAGTTAAATTGGTAAAAGAAAAAAAATCATACTATTTTAAGCTTTCAGAGTTTATTGTGAAAATTTTGAGTAATTTATCAAACTATAATGAAATTCAATTGATTTTCTTTTGATGATCATGAAAATACCCAAAAGTATTTTAAATCTAACTTTAATAATCTATTGACTATCAGTTGAAATAGAAATTACTGAAAATATTTTTCTGAATATTTTAATTGAAATTTATGCTTTGATCAGATTAAATACTAAATTTATGTTAATTTAATGATGTTTGATGTTATACACACTAAACATTAAGAAAGTATACATAAACATCTAATCATTCATTAATTTGGCTAATATTTTTGGATGTATTTTACATATCAGAAAACAAAGAAATGCTGAGGATATTTTCTGTTTTAATCATCTTTACTTTATTATAGTTAATTATTTTTCTTTATTGAAAATTGGTTATTTTAGCCAGGTGGTGGTGGCACACGCCTTTAATCCCAGCACTCAGGAGGCAGAGGATGGCGGATCTCTGTGAGTTTGAGGCCAGCCTGGTCTACAAAGCAAGTTCCAGGAAAGGCACAAAGCAACACCGAGAAACCCTGTCTCCAAAAAAACAAAAAACAACAATAACAAAGAAAATAGGTTATTTTCTCATACTATTCTTCTGGCCAAAATAAAAATAAATACACATATTTTGTGTATAAAATGTTTTATGATGCAAAAATACATTAAACTGAGTAACTAGAAATGTCAATGGAACAGTTAAAGTATTCCAGCTATGTCTTCAAGTTTCAGAGAATAAAAGCATATTAAGAGGAAAAGCATCCAAAGAGAAAAAAATATACTTAGAAGCATCCATGTTTTGCAGTGTGTCTAGTGGAGGGTTGTTAGAATTTGTGGCAATAATGGAAATTGGACAAGCAGGCCAAAGCGAAGATATATGTAAAAATTATGTGAGTGTCTTGGGAAAAAATGTGATTATTTTTAAGGAAAATAATGTTAGGTGATTTTTAAAAAAACATCCCTATAAGCTGGGGAGATGGTTCAGCAGTTAGGGGCACTTGTTGTTCTTTCTCCCGGGTTTCATTTGCAGCACACATATGGTGGCTCATAACCATCTCCAGTTCCAAGGGATCAGATGCTCTCTTTTTACTTCTGTGATCATCACATACCTTGCTACAAATAAAACACATACAGGCAAAAACCATACATATAAATAAAATAAATGAATATAAAAATTTAAAAAGAATATTCCTCTATCTACTCTGCCTTCATCAGCTATTATTGAAAAGCAGATCACCAAACGCAATCAATACCATTGTGAGCATGGATACTTTATGAGAGCTGGGCAGAGTACATTGCATTTCAATTCCATACAGTGTCATTGTTCCAAAAATACCTGTCAAATGTAAAATGAATACAAAGACAGTCTCTAGAAAAAAATTTATATTTCAATGACAGTTGTTTCCAATAAGTCAGTTACATTTGTGTTCAAATTCTCTATCTGAATAGGCTTCATTTTTCTTTAATAAAGCAAGGTCAGTGTTTTGCATGAAGTGTTATAAGGGACAATTAAACCATTAAGAAAAATTGGTTATTAAACTTTTTAACATAACATAAGCATTTCCTATCATAAACTTTTTTCCTAAGGAAAAGAATATATAGACACCCAATTCAATCATTCTGGACTGATAGATCAAAATGTCATCTCAATTTTTGTTGTTTTTCTCAAGACTACGATAACTTCTAAAAGTCCTTCATCACTGAGAAAATAAGAAAATACAGTGTATGAAATTGCAGAAAGATACCACTTAGGCCCAGTAAGGATGCTCCCATCATGAAAGCACAAATATTTAGAATTTTCATTTTGGCCAAGGCAGCCATAAAATTACATTATATTTCATGATTCATGGCAAAGAAAAGGTAAGGATGCTTGACTGATTTTTAGCAATAAGACATAAATAGTCTGTGGTAATTACCCTCTTTGGAGTACATAATGGAGTCCTGGTAGAGAGGTATGTAGGTATTAATTCTTCTTCGCAATAATCCTACAAAATTTGATGTGTTATATATGAAGAAATTGGACAGCCAAGAAGAATAAATTCTCAAGGAATCCATAAATTTCCTTATTCTATTCCTAACTCATGTTATTGATTCAACAGTATCAGAAGAACTGAAAATAACCACATAAACTTGCAATAGTCCTACTATTTTCTAAACCCATCACCTGCAACATAAAAGACCATGCTTATATTTTTGTTTGGTTTGGTTTATTCTCTTCATTGTGTATATAAACAAATAAGTTGTTGAAAAAAGTAATTTCTCTTGAAACATATTAAAGTTTAGCAATTCAAATTTAACTCAGCTTACAGTGTGGCTATTGACACATTTCAATGGTCTTTATCCATGCTTTAGAACCAAAATATCTAATCCAAACACTCTATATTTAATTCAACCAATAACATCTTTCTCCATATTTTACCAAAAGTTCAATAAAGTATTTTTGTAATAGTTATTTGTCACATTTATTTTCCTTGCTTTAGTTTAGGTTTAAATCATGAGAGAATTTCTGAAAGCAAAAGTTGCTTCACATTTGTGAAGCAAAATATATGCCAAACTTAAATATGAACAGAAATAACAAAGGCATTTCAGACTGCACATGTATCACAAGCAATGTCAGCAATTTCTAAGTGTGTCTAAGGCTAAGTATATATATTTAATGATAAGAAAAATAAGGCATAGTTAAATACTTAATGCTCTGGTAGAAAAATGTATTCACATGCACAAAGAAAAAAGGTATGTATAGGTGTTTTTGTACCCTTGAATTTGCAACAACTTGGTACTGATCTATAAAAACATTAATGGTGCTATAAAATTTAATGCACCAATACTACCCCCAATTTCATTTAAGAAAATAATTACCATTCACACCTAACCTAACAAAGATTATAATGAAAAATGCAAACAAGTATGCCAATATTATACCAAAAGACCACCCTAGAACAAGAGAGAAGTGTCAAAACCTGAAACTAAACAGAAGACAGACTCATTGCAAATCTAACAGCAGATACTGGTCCTACAGTGACTTTCTGTTAAACTCAGAAAACTATGAAATGTTATACATTGTGTTACAGAATTTCAAAGCAGAATACAGTGACACAATGGGGCCTTTAAAATGTACATCTAGTTACTGTGAATTTAGGAAACAAATGCTTATACAAGGTCTGTATAACAGGACGTAACTTTACTCAACAGTACTTTCCCAAGTGTGCAACACTACCAGAAAAAATATACAAATACTTAATATTGAACCAAATCTGTAGTAGGAAAATAAATACATCATTAGAGATCAGGTATGTTTAGGATAGTATAGCAATCGATTAATATTTTAAAATATCAACATCTATAAAATAATATTTAGGCTTTATGGTCAAAGAAATAGTATTTAAATGTTCAAACATATTGGATGATCATTAAAACTTATGATTGTTAATAGGCTTGGGGATTTTATGTTTTAAAAATGCATCATTAAACTATATGTTGGTGTTAGCATATATTTTTCTTTTTAATATTTATTTGTTTTATTTTATATGTATCTGTATATTTAGGTATACATAAATACACCACATATGTTCAAGAAGCCACAGACGTAACAAGAAACATCAAATCCCCCAAAATTGGAGTTACAGACATTCAGAAGGTGCCATGTAGTGGGGAGGGTGTTGGTGGGGTGGGGGGGGAGTGGGGGGTGGGGGGTGAAGAGTGAGGGATGGGGGGGAGTGTGGGGTGGCCCACAGAGACTCTATAGTGTGTTTTTATTCCATCTTGACTCGTTTAGAGAGTCCAAGCTTGTTTGCCTTTCAAGGATAAATAACAGGATATTTTGCCAAAGTTGTGATTACCAGATGTCTTGAGAATTAAGGAAGTGTTTACACTTATTTGTACTTTAAACCATGATGACATTGAGTGGGGTGGTCTTTTGCCTCCCCTTGCTTTGGATATACAAATGCCTTAGGAAATAAACTCAGAGTGACTGTGGTATTGACTCAGAGCCTTCCCAATGCTATTCTGTGTCTCTACTTTTTTTTTTCTTTTATGTCTGCATCTCTATTTTTCATATGTATTATTTCTTAACCTCATTTCTCCATCAAGACTATTCTATAGTTGGGCAAGCCCCAATACATGTGGGTGTTGGGAACCAAATATGGGTCCTCTATAGGCAATGAGTGCTCTTAACCACAAAGCCATTCCCCCATCTATAGTGGGTAGCCACTCCAGCCTTGGCCTGGAAGTTCCAAGCCCCAATGAGGCTTTGGTAATGGTCACGCCTACAAGGCGGGGCAGAGAGAGGATGCTGAAGACCCAGGATCAAGAGGAGAGGCTTCTCTTGGTTCCAGGTCTTCAGCATCCTCTCTCTGCCCTGCCTTGTAGGCATGACCATTACCGAAGCTTCAATGGGGGTTGGAATTTCCAGGCCAAGGCTGGAATGGCTACCCACTACATCTCCCCCTTTTGTCTAAATAAGAAGGTTCTAACCTAATACAAGACTATATACAAAGAAATGGTTATCAAATATTGTCCATGAGTAATGAGGGATAATGACCTAGATAAGTTGGAATTACAATCAATGCAAACAATATCAAGCAGAAAAAAACACATACTAAAATCCAGGGAACTCTAGAGTGTGGGTAGGTGGCATGTTACAAAGATCATTCCAAAAGGTGTCCTATCCTAAAAAACCTGAATCTAATAATTAATATATCCTATCTAAGATATTATATAGTATATATACTAAGTTGGAACTATGACTACTAGTCTTCAACCTCATCAAAGGCCTGAGAAGGAATATAATAATACCTGAGAAATGGGAGAAGGACACAAGCAACTTTTGGGAGTCTTGCAAGAGTAGACAGAGACAGCTGGCAGCCTGGACAGTCACCAAATGTTTCTCAACATCATTGGTGCGTTCAAATTGGCTAGAGGCCTAGAGTATCTGACAGACCATTTTCAGAAGCAAGAATTCTGAAAGACCATCTTACCTTGTCTTGGCAAAGTACAACAGTTGCTCTCCTTGTGTCCCGCTTGTCCAGAAAGGACAGCATTTGAACTGTCAGCAGTTGAGGCAAGGGCAGTTCTTTGCCCAGTAGGCCATTTTGTGCCAAGAAGACAAACTTCCAAATGGAAATGTCTTAGAAACCCAGCATTATCTTGGGATCAAATTGGTGCTGCCAGGAGCAATTGTGTCTCATGTCAACAGAAATCTAAGTTATTTAAATGCCATATTCTCTAGGTCTATGAAGTGTTTGAAGATTACCTGTCCATCTGACCTATGTATTATAAATCTGGATAACCTAACTAACATAATTATAGAGATGACAAGCATAGGTGAAAATAAATCTATAAGTCTTATCTACCTAAACAACCTAAGGACTAAGGCTTCATATAAATAAGGCAAACAGTCTGTAAACAAATGTACAATAAAAGGACAATGACTTTAAATTGTGACAATATGCAAAATATCTTTAACAGAGATAGGAATGTATAGTGTAATATGTAATATTATAATCCTAAATATATATCAGTATACAGAATATCTTAAACAGAAGTAGAACATACATACAGTATGACAGATAAAAATTTATATTTGTATCAATATACAAATATTTCAAATAAGAGTAAAAATATGTGTACATTATAACAAACAAAGTTCTGTATTTGTATCAATATACAAATTATCTTAAATAGGAATATAAAAAGTTTATATTTGTATCAACATATAAGAATTCATAACAGTGCAAATTATCTAAGGCGGATATTTTACTAAATTTGTTTACTAATGTATATGATAATCTACCATAATATCTTATACCTATCTATTCCATTTCTTCTTTTCCCTTTTTTTGAGACATATTTTCTTTCCTTAAGGAGAGTACTGATTTTAACAGTTTCTTCCACCCCCAACCCTACAACCATCATCCATAACTCAGAAATATGAAACCTTGGGAAGAAGGGACATCATTTTCTTAGAATTGCTTCCTGCTGTTTCAGGGGTGATGGTATCTCTGTTGGGTATTATGAGAAAGCTCAGATAGTTAAATCACAGTTACACTAACCATAGATTCTGCAGCAACTCCCAGAGTAATGGGTAAGATTGTCTGAAATTCTGGCAAGAAGTATAGTATGATGATCATTACTATGGCATCATTCTGGATTGAGTAGAGTTGTAGTTGTTGGGGCCCCATCTTCCTTCTGGAGACTTCAGAGATTGCTATTGGAAAAAAACTTATTTTTTATCAGAATGGAAGGTTTGGATTTAAAGATGACATGACATGTAAGAAAGGATTCCAAGAAATCAAGAGAAAGCATGGAGAGAATTCAAATCTTGAAGACAATGGTCCCTTATAATTGGTTTCCTTCTGTCTCACACCTGAGGGCTCTCCTGATATGGGACTGAAGAATCTCTCAACCCTTTCTTTTATCAATATGCTTGGGTTTAGAGAAGGAGTGAGCCATTTCCATCTCCAAAGCCAGCTTGGTTTATTATTGAATTGGAACCACAATTATTCTAGATTGATAGAGATATAGATGTTAGACAGTGATATTTTACCCTGTGTAGATTGGTACCAATAGATTCTTTCTTTCTGCTGTAAACATCCAGATATCCAAGGCCTTATGATTTCTGGAAGATGGGTATTTCCATTATCCTGGAAAGACAAAAACAGAACCCTACCCCAACCTACCCCAATTTGATTGATAAATTTTTCTTACAACTTGAAGAGATGTCACATTGGTGGATGATCTTTTACTTCTCATCATCTAGGAGTTTCTCCTGTTTGAATCGAATTTTTATTAATTTTGTTGGTATCCATAGCTTTTCTTCTCCTGTGGAAACAAAAGCAAAACCCCTTCCCCAATGTAGGACATATCCAGGTTTCCAGTCTGAGGTCAACACATCTTTGAAATAAACCAGTTGGTTTAGCTCAGGAGTTTTTTCTGCCATCCAGTGTCTCTCCACAGCTGTTGTTCCTTTCTCATCAGCACTGAGAAAATTCAAGGTTAATAAAGCACCATGCAATCTATTTCTAGGAGACATTGTTACCTGTTGCTGTTTATTTAGCATATCCTTTAAAGTTCGATTGGATCTTTCTATGACTGCTTTGCCTGTGGAATTATGTGGTATTCCTATAACATGCTTTATATTGTAATAAGCAAAGAACTGTCTCATTTTATTGGAGACATATGCTGGGGCATTGTCTGTCTTAAGTTGTACAGGTATTCCCATGATGGCCATAACTTCTAATAGGTGTGTAATCACAGAATCAGCCTTTTCAGAACTCACAGGAGTTGCCCACTGAAATCCTGAATAGGTGTCAATGGTATGGTATACATACTTTAATCTTCCAAATTCTGAAAAATGAAACACATCCATCTGCCAAATTTCATTTCTTTGTATACCTTTTGGATTGCTCCCTGAAGGTAATAGAGTTTGGTTATAGAAGGAACAAGTAGGACATTTTTTTCACAATATCCTTAGCTTGTTGCCAAGTAATGGAGAAATCCTTCTTCAAACCTTTCCTATTTACATGGTGTTTCTTATGAAATTCTGAGGCTACTAGCACATTACCTATTAGTAACTGATAAATCTCATCATTACCTTGTGCTAGAGGTCCTGGCAGACCTCTATGGGATCTGATATGTTATATAAAAAGGATGTTCTCTTTTTCTGATGATTTCCTGCAATTGTATGAATAATGAAGTTAATTCTGTATTATCAGGAATAAATTCAGCAGTTTCAATATGTAAAAAAATTCTCTAAGCATATTGAGAGTAAGACATATTGAGGGGTTCCATAAAATCCATCAGTACCATAAAAATGGCATACAGTTCTGCCTTTTGTACAGAGCTGTATGGACTTTGTACCACTTTACTTAAGTCTCCTGATATGTATCCTGCTTTCCTTGATTTACTTGTATCCGTATAGAATGCGAGGACTCCAGAAATTGGCTCTTGTCATACAATGTGAGGAAGGACCCATTCAGTCTTCTTTATGAATTCTATCCTCTTGCTTTTGGGATAATTGTTGTTAATCCATCCCAAAAAGTTACTGCAGGCTCTCTGTCTGTATTCATTATCTTTCCATAGTGACGAAATTTCCTCATTAGTCATAGGTACTACAATTTCTGCTGGGTCCATCCCTGTCAACTGGCAAAGTCTTAATTTTCCTTTTTGAAGCAAATCAGAGATCTTTTCTATATAAGTCTTTAATTTCTTATTTGGATTACATGGTAGGAATATCCATTCCAATATAATATCTTCCCTCTGCATCAAAATACCTATGATGGAGTGTCTGGAGGGGAATATGACAAGAATGCATTTAAGTTCAGGATCCACATGATCCACATGTGCTTTTGGAATTGTCTTTTCTACTAGAGCCAATTCCTTCTCAGCTTCAGCTGATAATTCTCTTGGACTATTTAATTCTCTGTCCCCTTCTAGAGTATTAGCCAAATTTTGTAGTCCATCTTTGGGTATTACCATGATAGCCAATAAGTTGGAAATGCTTCCTAACAACTTTTGAAAATCATTAAGAGTCTTCAATCAATCTCTCCTCAGTTGTACCTTTTGGGGTCTAATTTTTTGTAACTCTATCTTATATCCTAAGTAATTAATAAAATATTCTCTTTGTATTTTTTCAGATGCAATTTGCAGTCCCCAGCGAGGCAAAACTTCTTTTACTTTTTCAAACATGCTTTCTGATGTGTCTAACTTTGGAACAGCTAATAGGATATCATCCATATAGTGATAAATTATGGATTGTGGAAACTTTACACGAATTATCTCCAATGGTTTTTGCACAAAGTATCGGCATAAGGTAGGGCTGTTTAACATTCCCTGTGGGAGGACCTTCCATTGATATCTCTTGACTGGCTGAGAATTGTTATAATTAGGAACTGTGAAAGCAAATTTTTCTCTATCATTTTCTTGTAAGGGTATGGTAAAGAAAAAGTCTTTTAAGTCAATAACTATTATAGGCCATTCTTTGGGTAGCAGAGAGGGCAAGGGCATCCCAGTCTGTAGGGAGCCCATCGGTGGAATTACTTTACTAATAGCTCTCAGATCTGTCAGCATTCTCCAATTACCAGAATTTTTTTTTTTGGCCCTCCAGACTTTTTTAATAACAAATGCAGGAGAATCCCAAGGGCTGGTAGATTCTTCAATGTGTTGAGCATTTAACTGCTTGTGAACCAGCTGTTCTAAAGCTTGTAGCTTCTCTTTTGTCAAAGGCCACTGTCCAACCCAGACAGGTTTATTAGTTAGCGATTTTAAAGGTAACGCAGTTGGTATTTCTGAGAGTTCAACAGCAGTTGTGCTCTGTTTGTGTACAGCCTGAGTGGTTGGTGACTGTTTTTTATAGCATGTTATGATATCATTCCTAGAAACATGCATTGGCCTGTATTCCTTTTCTGAGAATGTAGGAATTTTAATCTAGGTATTCCACTGTTGTAACAGATCTCGGCCCCAAAGATGTACTGCTATGTTTGCTGCATATGGCTTCAGCCTTCCTCTCTATCCTTCTGGCCCTATGCATTCAACCCATCTCGAACTCTGTTTTACCTGAGATAGGGTGCCAATTCCAAAAAGTTGGACATCTACCTCTTGAAGAGACCAATTTGGATGCCATGATTTTGGTGTAATTATAGTCACATCTGCACCTGTGTCTACCAGGCCTTCCAGAACCAAGCCATTAATTTGAATTCTAAGCTTTGGTCTTTGTTCATTTATGGAAGTCTGCCAAAATATTTGTTTTATTGTGTTCTTTGTAAACTGTGAGTCATTTATCAGAGCTGTTTTATCATCCATAGCAATATTGGTATCGGTTTTTACATTAGGCATTGGTTTATTCAGTTATCCTGGAGAGGAATGTCTTCCACAGTGGCTAGGAATGTCCTTACCACATTTAATTTGGGGGCCTGCAAGAGGCACCCTGAGGCATTTACCTCCAGTAAAGGGTTGCCTCATATATCTATTTTTGATCTGCACTCACTGGTCCAATGTCAGCCTTTGCCACATCTTCTACATAATCCAGGAGGTGGTTGGGGTCTCCTGTTTAGGCTATTCCTAGAAGGAGTATTACTTCTAGAATGACCCCATGTACAGTTTTTACTTATATGACCTGGTGTACCATATTTAAAACATTTGGTAGCATGGAGCCTTCTTTCATCTCTGGTATTTGTCTCTCCTATCCAAGCTTCATTACTGTAGTTAAGAGACTCAACACCATTAGTATACTGAATCCATTCTTCCAAAGGAGCTGATCTGATCTTTAATGGTGTAAGTATTCTTTTGCATTCTGCATTAGCATTGTCGAATGCCAAGGACTCAGTTAATACTTTTCTTAATTCTTACTCTGACACAGCTTTTGTTATAGCTGTGTTCAGCCTTTGTAAAAAAAAAAAAAATCAGTGAAGGGTTCATGCAGTCCCTGAAATATCTTTGTGTATACCTCAGTTGCTTTTCCAGGTTCTGGAATTTTTTCCCAAGCATTTAGAGCTCCTGTATGGCATAGGGATATTGTATGCTCATCATAAGTGCCTTGTACATTCCTGTCAGCAAAACATCCCTCACCAAGTATTTGATCTTGGGAGATCACAAAACCTCTGAGTTTACCTTGTTGTTCTAAATTTCTTGCCCCTTCTCTCAACCAACTTTTCCACTGTAACTACTGGCTACATTCTAGAACAGCTGAAATTAATTGATGCCAGTCATCTGGAATGATTCTATGTGAGGTAGACCACAAATTTAACATCTGTTTTATGTATGCGGAGTGTATCCCATATGTAACTACTGCTTCCTTTATATTTTTAAAGTCCCTTGTTGAAATTGGTTGTAATGTACATGGCTCAGAGTGTGTGTCATCTGATGGCTTCTCATGGATGATAACAGGATAAGCCATTGTATGAGAGCCATTTGGAGATGTTACAACCTGTATGGTCTTGCCCTTCTACTTATCAGGTCCCTTGTCATGCTTATTGAGAGTTTCCTCCAGGGCTTGTAAACAAGCACCTAGGGTCTATTCCAGAGAGTAAACCTCCTCTCTTGTAAGGGATTCTAGATTTCTCATGGAATCATGGAAGTTTTTATTTTCTTCTGAAACACATAATTCCATGGACTTTATCTTATCAATTAATGATAATTTTTCTTCCTTATATAGTGTCTGAGTAGCTCCAACTTCATTCTGGAGAGTTAGTGTTCTATCCATTAAATATTCATATTTATTATCCATAAAATCAATTTTGAGTACAAGCCTGTTTTGTAAATTCTGGTTAGCAGATTCCAGAGAGAGATTCTTGTTCTGTAAGCCTTCATTGCTATCTTTTAAAACCTGTGAATCCTGGTTAGTAGATTCCAGAGAGAGATTCTTTTTCTGTAAACCTTCATTGCTATCTTTTAAAGCCTGTATCAGTCCCAATAATGACTCATCTTTGTTCTTATTATTAAACCAGTGTTTGAACACTGTGTGAATTATTGTGATGAAGGCCAAAATGGTACAGGCCAGATATGCCTTAGGGAAGTTGTATATTTCCAGGAAAATGTCATTCATCATCCAGGCAAAAAGGTTTTTAAATTCTTGTGAGGTAATGTTGTCTGCCATATTACAAGAATGATTCAAAATTTGTTAGTCAGTTTTAAGGTGTAAAATTATCAAGTCCTTTTACTTGAAATAAGCTTACCTTTCCGTGGTTTTGGGGGTGCAGTAGCACTTTTCAGCCAGCAGGAGGTGTTGGTATAGCTCCAAGGCAGGGCCTGCTGGTGACCTTGGCCTGGCTGCAGCTGAAGGCAGGAGCCAAGATGGCCAGGAGTCAGCACTCAGGGAGGAGTGGGAAGGCCTCACTCACAGTGGTTTTCACTGGTCTGTGGGTGAAACTAGGGAACTGAGCCAGGAATAGCTGCTCCCTTTTGGGGGAATGGAACCATGTAGGTGTTCCCTGGTTAAATGGAACTTTGCAGGCGAGTTTAGGTACCCACCAGCCAGGGAAGATAATTGAGGGTGGAAGCCGCCAAGGCCTTTGGAATTTGCCCCATGTGAGCACCATTATTCCTCATTATTCCTGGACAATATTTGATAACTATTTCTTTGTATATAGTCTTGTATTAGGTTAGAACCTTCTTATGTAGCAAAATGGGGAGATGCATTAAAAAACTTCAGAAAGATCATAAATAAATGACTTACTAATACAAATTTTAAATGTGGGAAGACAAGAACAAACCAAATCTAAATCAAATAGACGATAAGAAGTAATAAAAAATCAAGCATTAATTTAATGAGATAGAAACAGAAAAAGCAATACAAATGAGCATTGAATCTAATGGATGATTCTCTGAGGAGATAAAAATGATTGACCAACTACTGCTCTGTGTAATCAAAATAAATGGAGGACCCAAAATGAAGAGAATCAGTGTAGCAGGAATCAATTTATTAATAAAATCAAACCTGAGGCCAGTTATTGGGTGAATTCTGGAAGATCGGAGAAGCAGAACAAGCCACAGCTTCCTCACCTTGACAGTTCCTCAGCTGATCCTGTTTCCTCAGACTGGAAGCCTCTGAGTCCTCATTCAGAATGGATCTCTGTTCAACTGCTGCTCAAAAGCCTAAAAGTTTAACCACCAAATGCTTCTAGTTTCTGGTCTTCACGCCTTATATATCTTTCTGCTTTCTGTCATTACTCCCTGGGATTAAAGGCTCACTTCTTGGGATTAAATGTGTGTGTCATCATGCCCAGCTGTTTTCAATGTGGCCTTGAACTCACAGAGATCCAGAGAGATTTCTGCCTTTGGAATGCTAGGATCAAAGGCGTGTGCTACCACTGCCTAACAACCTCTATGTTTAATATTATGGCTGTTCTTTTCCTGACCCCAGATAAGTTTATTAGAGTGCATAATATTTTGGGGAATACAATACCACCACAAATCAGAAATGAGCAGGGAAATATTACAACAAATACAAAAGAAATTCAGAATTATAAGGGATGCTTTTAAAAGTCTGTTCTCTGTTAACCTGGAAAATTGAAAAAATTAACATGTTTCTAAATTATCCAAACTACAAAAATTAAACCAA